>NC_057420.1:5016298-5093960 GCF_019320065.1 Cervus canadensis
ATGTGTGCATGTCCATGCAAGTGATTATGTTGGCTGTGTGTGTGTGTGTGTGTGTGTGTGTGTGTGTGTTTGTTCACCATTATAGGTGCTGACATGAAGGCAGCAGGATGAGATTTGGAGCAACCAGAAGAGGAGGCAAAAGGCATCCACAGACAGAGGGAGATTGGTCAATATATTTCTTCAGTGCTCCTTTTCAGGACTGTAAGCTGGAAAGAATGACCAATGATAACTCAGGATTGTTGTTCCACAAACCTGGAATGGACTTAAGATACATAAACAAGCTCAAATTTTCTGCTGTGTTGTTTTGTGTGTTTGTACAGGGAAGAAGGTGTGGAGGATCTGAGGTGTCACCCAAAGCAAATCAAGTGGCGTGGGGCTTTTTAGCCACAACCTGTGGACCCAGTAAAGAGCCTACTGTGAACTGAAACAAGATCTTTCAGAAGTGGAATCTCCATCTGGACAAAGAAGCTCCGTCATCTGGGGAATCCGTAGCTTTTGGGTAAAAGTTGGAACCCTTGGGTGGTGCTTGTGGAATTCACGTTATCTGGGCTATTATGAAAGCAGTGTACAGATCTGGCAGCTTGGGTAGAAAATGTGTTTATTGGATTATGACTGTTCTCTGCTGCTGCTGCTGCTGCTAAGTGGCTTCAGTCGTCTCCGACTCTGTGTGACCCCATAGACCTCCTGCAAATCGCATTCTGAGACTATGGGTGATTCTTGCTGTTCTAATTGGCACAAATTGACACTTGATGTTTAGGTGCAGCAGAACAACTCGTAACTGCCATTACCACCAGAGACTCTTCAAGAAAAGGGTTGTCTGCTACACAGGTCTTCTCCAAAACACTGAATGAACTTGGGGTTGAATTGGGATTTGTAAGTGCCCATGCTAGTTGTCGCTAGGAGTGATTATTCCCCAGAAATTAGCTAAGCTTTAGGAGGCTGAGATGGAGTTTGCGGCCTTGCTGTTAGGAACAAAAGGAAGGCTTGTTGGGCCTTCAACCTGTCTGTGTTGAAGGAAGGTGACTAGTTACTAGTAGCAAATTGAACTCAGACACTGCTGGGCTACCCTTTAGGCTAGCTTTCTTCTTCCAGCACTTTCACTTTTAGCATCTAGAGACTCCTTGACATAAAGACGTTTGCGAACCACCCTCAGATGTCAGCCAAGTGACCAAGATGAAGACACGCTTAGCTACCTGTCCAAGTTGAATGTCAGGCTGGGGACACTGATATTGTGCAAGGGAGGTGACTGCAGAGGAGAGGGAAAATGATTTATCCTGGACAAGCAGAAAGGACAGCTCTCCTGTAGAGAGATTTTGTACCACGCCTTCCTGGTAGATGGAATAAATCAGGCATCCCAGTCAATGCTGTATGATTGAATCTGTGACCTTGGCATTATTAATCAAGGTGGCTAAACAGCCACCTGAATTCACCTAACCAAACTTTACATTTTCTGATTCTTCTGTGGGCTCAAACCTTCCTTTGAAATGCCTCTTTGTGGATTCAGTCCACATGGTGCAGTTTATTTAAGTAATTTTTTATTGAAGGATGATTGCTTTACAAAATTTTGCTGTTTTCTGTCAAATCACAACATAAATCAGACATAGGTATACATATATCCCCTCCCTTTTGAACCTCCCTCCCATCTCCCTCCTGAACCCCCCCCCCCCCCCAAGGTTGATACAGATACCCTGTTTGAGTTTCCTGATCCATAGACAAAATTCCTAATGACTATTTTAGCTATGGTAATGTAAGTTTTCATGTTAGTCTTTCCATATACCTCTCCTTCTCCTCCCCTCTCCCCATATCCATAAGTCTATTCTTCATGTCTGTTTGTCCATTCTTCAGTATCATTTTTCTAGAGTCTATATGTGGCAAAATACGGTATTTATCTATCTCTTGAAGTCCCATAAACTTAATTGTATATATAAATATACAGCTTTGTATTTGGTCACACCTTGTTGTCCTGGTTCTTGTAGTTGCTGATCTAAGACTTCCTTTATCATGTTAGCATAAGGATGACATTTGATTTAACATTTGCCTGCAAAGTTCATATAATTGATTTCCTCATGCAAAGCTTCTATTAATTTGCTTATCTAACCTGCAAATGGCAAATTCACAATTGTTTCATTTCATGCACTTTAATTTCTGTTGAAAATTAGAGGTTTTGAATTTTGGAATTCAGTAAAAGGAGAGGAAGCTTCTACCCTCATGTTTATTTGTGACTGCTGGTTTTACTGGATTATTTTGGTTACTTTGCCCAAACAATTTTTGTATGGACTGTTTTCTTTGTAGTGTAGTATGTAGTCGGAGACATCTCTGTTCCAGTACATAGGTGGCAAAAATATATTCCTCTTCATCTTTGGGGGTGGAGAGACAAGGAGTAGAGGAGAGCAGTAAAAGATGAGGTTTGTTTGTTCACTTTTTTTTTTTTTTTTGTTTATTTAAAACCACAGTCCTAGTCTTTGCAGATAACATGGGGGTTTGGGTACACACCAACACCACTGTATACACATTCATTTTCCCAAATTTTCCCATCCAGTTCATTTGGAGAGTACAGATTAGCCAGAGGTAGAAACTTAGGACCTTCGTTGAGAAGGTCTTTTCTGAGCCTGTGAATATGTGAGACCTTGTCTATCTAGACGCAGAATGGACAAGTTTCTCCCTTACCCTCTATGAGGTCCTGTTGGATCTCCTGACAATTATGTGAGCTCAAGACAGAGTTAGAAAAATAAACTAATTTAGTTCATGCATACAGAGGTCGCACAGAAATAGGATGCCTGAAGTGACTGAAGCAGGCTGAATGCATATGATTTTGGACAATTATTTATTTATAAGTTCAGTCCAACAAAGAAATCTGTTTGGAAAAGTATGTTAATAAAGAATAGTCAGTTATTTTATATTCCTTTCTTACACTTCAACTCCCTAATTCTGGGGCCAAGGATTATTTCTAGCCTCCTGTCATAGGGAGGGTAACATCACATGAATTTATTGTTCACTTTCAGTGAGAGAGGAGGGGAGTGTAATATTGTAGTTTTTTTAATCATTTCCCCTCATTGACCTTTTGCCAGGTTAGGTTAGTTTTAAACAGTCAACTTGCCACCAAGGTATGTTTTGAGAATCCTGATCTGGATTCCAAGAGTTCCCACCTCTGCAACTTCCCTGGCAGCTTTGCAAATTCAAAGCTAAGTTGGTGGCTTAAGAGAGCGAAGTGGGTCACTAGCTCAGTGTTAAGAAATCTACAAGAGAGAAAAGAACATAGGTTAGAATGAAGATGAAGGAACTAAACAGAACAAATCAAAGTACATTTCCAGTCTATTTGGTCTTTTCCTTCTACAGGGAGATAATCCTTGGGAGAACAGGCAAACAGTTGCAAAGAGAAAAGTATCCAGTTAGGTAGAGCAGGGGCACCTCACTCTGGAGGTTTTGGGTCTCAAGGCAGTGCTGGACCTGTGATGAGGGCAGGAGAATGACAAGGAATGATCTTGAGAGGTGCAGGCTGAGAAGGAGATGATCCAAGTCAGCTCAGTCCAAGGCCCCGTGCCATGTGTGTGTGGTTCCTGGAAGGGAAACTGTGAACCTGTCCAAGGCGATGCAAGAACACAGAACACGAAGTGCATAGCACTCAGCTGCCATGGAAAGCACTTCTAGACCTTCATACCTCTTTGCAGGTCAGTCCCACACACAAGAAAATCTCGGGTTTGTAACCTTCCAGGAAAACATGCAAAGATGAAATAAGGCCGTGACTTGATCGACAAGGGAGTGAAAGAAATCACTGGTACCAAAAAACAACAACAACAGCAACAAGGGAGTGATTGCATGAACAACTGAATTTTGTATAATACACATATGAAAATCTGGGGGGAATATTTTCCTCTATTAATATAAAACCTCTTTATTTCACATATGAAAAAGAGGATGAAGTTTTTCACACAGGAAATATAGAATCTTATATGTTTTCCATGTGAAGATCAGGTCCTGATATTTTACATGAAATATAGAATTTTCTACACAAAATATAAAATCTGTATATTTCATTTATGAAAATATTCTTGATTTTTTTCAATCAAATATGCATTTTCCCCCATTTATTTTATTAGCTGGAGGCTACATACTTTACAATATTGTAGTGGTTTTTGCCATACATTGGCATGAATCAGCCATGGATTTACATGTATTCCCCATCCCAATATCCCCTCTTACCTTCCTCACCACCCGATCCCTCTGGGTCTTCCCAGTGCAACAGCCCCAAGCACTTGTCTCATGCATCCAACCTGGGCTGGTGATCTGTTTCACCCTTGATAATACGCATATTTCGACGCTGTTCTCTTGAAACATCCCATCCTCGCTTTCTCCCACAGAGTCCAACAGTCTGTTCTGTACATATGTGTCTCTTTTTCTGTTTTGCATACAGGGTAATCATTACCATATTTCTAAATTCCATATATATGTGTTAGTATACTGTAATGGTCTTTATCTTTCTGGCTTAATTCACTCCGTATAATGGGCCCCAGTTTCATCCATCTCATTAGAACTGATTCAAATGAATTATTTTTGGTGGCTGAGTAATATTCCATGGTGTATATGTACCACAGCTTCCTTATCCATTCGTCTGCTGATGGGCATCTAGGTTGCTTCCATGTCCTGGTTATCATAAAGAGTGCTGCGATGAACATTGGGGTGCACGTGTCTCTTTCAGATCTGGTGTCCTCAGTGTGTATGCCCAGAAGTGGGATTGCTGGGTCATATGGCAGTTCTATTTCCAGTTTTTTAAGAAATCTCCACACCGTTCTCCATAGCGGCTGTACTAGTTTGCATTCCCACCAACAGTGTAACAGGGTTCCTTTTTCTCCACATCCTCTCCAGCATTTATTGCTTGTAGACTTTTGGATAGCAGCCATCCTGACTGGCATGTAATGGTACCCCATTGTGGTTTTGATTTTCATTTCTCTGATACTGAGTGATGTTGAGCATCTTTTCATGTGTTTGTTAGCCATCTGTATGTCTTATTTGGAGAAATGTCTGTTTAGTTCCTTGGCCCATGTTTTGATTGGGCCCTTTATTTTTCTGGAATTGAGCTGCAGGTGTTGCTTGTATGTTTTTGGAATCCAGATAGGAAAAGAAGAAGTGAAACTCTTGCTGTTTGCAGATGACATGATCCTTTACATGGAAAACCCTAACGACTCTACCAGAAAATTACTAGAGCTAATCAATGAATATAGTAAACTGGCAGGATATAAAATTAACAAACACAAATCCCTTGCATTCCTATACACTAACAATGAGAAAACAGAAAGAGAAATTAAGGAAACAATACCATTCACCATTGCAACAAAAAGAATAAAATACATAGGAGTATATCTACCTAAAGAAACGAAAGACCTGTACATAGAAAACTATAAAACACTGGTGAAAACCAAAGAGGACACAAACAGAGAGAGAAATGTACCGTGTTCATGGATTGGAAGAATCGATATTGTCAAAATGACTATACTATCCAAAGCAATCTATAGATTCAATGCAATCCCTATCAAGCTACCAACGGTATTTTTCACAGAAATATGGATTTTTTTTCCAAGTAGATTTTCTTTTCTTCTTTTTTTTCCCATTTATTTTTATTAGTTGGAGGCTAATTACTTTACAATATTTTAGTGGTTTTTGTCATACATTGACTTGAATCAGCCATGGATTTACATGTATTCCCCATCCGATCCCCCCCTCCCACCTCTCTCTCCACCCTATCCCTCTGTGTCTTCCAGTGCACCAGCCCCGAGCACTTGTCTCATGCATCCAACCTGGGCTTGTGATATATTTCACCTTAGATAAAACACATGTTTCGATGCTGTTCTCTTGAAACACCCCACCCTTGCCTTCTCCAAAAGAGTCCAAAAGTCTGTTCTGTACATATGTGTCTCTTTTTCTGTTTTGCATACGGGGTTATCGTTACCATCTTTCTAAATTCCATATATATGTGTTAGTATACTGTATTGGTCTTTATATTTTTGGCTTAATTCACTCTGTATAATGGGCTCCAGTTTCATTCATCTCATTAGAACTGATTCAAATGAATTATTTTTGGTGGCTGAGTAATATTCCATGGTGTATATGTACCACAGCTTCCTTATCCATTTGTCTGCTGATGGGCATCTAGGTTGCTTCCATGTCCTGGTTATCATAAAGAGTGCTGCGATGAACATTGGGGTGCACGTGTCTCTTTCAGATCTGGTTTCCTCGGTGTGTATGCCCAGAAGTGGGATGGCTGGGTGATATGGCATTTCTATTTCCAGTTTTTGTTTGTTTGTTTGTTTGTTTTGTTTTTGTTTTTTAAGAAATCTCCACACTGTTCTCCATAGCGACTGAACTAGTTTGCATTCCCACCAACAGTGTAAGAGGGTTCCCTTTTCTTCACACCCTCTCCAGCATTTATTGCTTGTAGACTTTTGGATAACAGCCATCCTGACTGGCGTGTAATGGTACCTCATTGTGGTTTTGATTTGCATTTCTCTGATAAGGAGTGATGTCGAGCATGTTTTCATGTGTTTGTTAGCCATCTGTATGTCTTCTTTGGAGAAATGTCTGTTTAGTTCTTTGGCGCATTTTTTGACTGCGTCATTTATTTTTCTGGAATTGAGCTGCAGGAGTTGTTTGTATATTTTTGAGATTAGTCCTTTGTCTGTTGCTGCATTTGCTATTATTTTCTCCCAATCTCAGAGCTGTCTTTTCACCTTGCTTATAGTTTCCTGTGTTGTGCAAAAGCTTTTAAGTTTCATTAGGTCCCATTTGTTTATTTTTGCTTTTATTTCCAATATTCTGGCAGGTGGGTCGTAGAGGATCTTGCTGTGGTTCATGTCAGAGAGTGTTTTGCCTATGTTCTCCTCTAGGAGTTTTATACTTTTGTCTGGAAATACAAAAAATCTTGAATAGCCAAAGTAATCTTGAGAAAGAAGAATGGAACTGTAGGAATCAACCTGCCTGATTTCAGACTATACTACAAAGCCACAGTCATCAAGACCATATGGTGTTGGCACAAAGACAGAAATATGGATTTTCTCATGTTTGAGGTAAAATAGAAATCTGCATCAGGACATTTCTCTGTAAAACTTGAAACTCTTTTTTGCACATGTGAAGATCTGTGCTCCTATTTTCCTACCCGATAATAAAGTTTCCTATACTTCCTTTGTGAGAGTCTTATGCTGATTTGAAACATCGAATTTTCAAGTGAAATATAGAATTGCCTCTATCATATATTTTAAAATCTGGATGGATGTATTTCTACATAGCAATTGGAATTTTCATGAATTTTTAGTAAAATCTGTGCATTGACTTTACTGTAAGAATAAGGAAAAATCATCTGTAAAATTTGATTTTTGATCATCCAGCCTGAAACAGGAAATGTCACCTACTTTTCATATGAAAAGATGAATACAGCTTTTCCTATATGAATATTGGAATTCTCTTTATTTCGTATAATAATATGTGTGCAGGTTTTCTATATAAAATATTCTCCACTTTTTATGTGAATATCAGTTTTCTGGATGCCTTCCATACAATATAGACGTCCTAATAAATATATATCTAACATTTGCACCAAGTTTACTACATGAAAATATGGAATCTCTATGTTTCACACATGAAAATCTATGTACAGATTTCTAACATGGAATCTTGAGTTCTCTGGAATTTAAATACGGAAATTGACTTGATGATTTTCCTACATGGATAATGGGATTATCTATATTTTACATAATCATGTAGGTGCTGATATATGGATTTCTCCATATCGTACATACCAAGTTTTGAGTGTAGAATTTTCTACTTGAAAATATGAGCCCAGATTTTCATAAGCAAAATAGAGTAGTCCATACTCCGTTCAGTGAATCTGAGATTACTTTTATTTGTGAAATATAGAAAATTCTGAATTTCATGAAGGAAAATCTTTATCTACTACTTTATGTGAAATATAGAGAATTTCATATAGAATATCATATGGAATTTCATATAGAAAATCCTCCTGTGCACAAATTTGCATTGAAATATCGAGAATATCACATTTCATCGAGGAACACATTGCTTAGGTTTTCAGATGTTAAATAGAGAGAACTCCATAATTCATTTAGTTTCATCAGCACTCTAATCTGCTCAAGTTCAATATAAACTGTTTCATATTTTAGACAATAAAATAGACACCAGTTTTTACTTATGGCAATTATAGAGGATTCTGTGTTTCATTTCAAAAATCAGTACCTTCTGTTTGGATATTAAGTATAGGAAACTCCAAATTTCAGGTGGGAACATCTGCATGTTCATTTCAATAATTGGCATTCAGAGTCTTCCACGTATTTCATATAGTAATAACATTGTTCAGATTTTCATATATAAATTATTTTTTAATTCCATATTTCATGTTTGAAATCTGAAGCCATTTTCACGTATGAAATATCAGAGTTTTTATGTTTCACTTATGAAGAGATGTAAGTAGATTTTTCACATAAAGTTAAGAAAATAACAAATATTATATATGAAAATCTCCAACCAGAAAGGACTATTAAAAAAAGAAAGAGTGGAGGAGCCAAGATGGCGGAGGAATAGGATGGTGAGACCACTTTCTCCCCTACAAATTCATTGAAAGAACATCTGAACACTGAGCCAAATTCACAAAACAAATTCTTTTCACTAACAGAAGACATCAGGCGCCCAGGAAAGCAGCCCATCATCTTTGAAAGGAGGTAGGATGAAATATAAAAGATAAAAAGTGAAACAAAAGAGCGAGGGACAGAGACCCATCCCAGGAAGGGAGTCATAATAGAGGAAGTTTCCAAACACCAGAAAACCCTCTCACTGGAGGATCTGGTGGAAGTTTTCGAATCTTGGAGGGCAACCTAACTGGGAGGAAAAATAAATAAAACCCACAGACTACATGCCTAAAAGAACTCCCAGCAGAAATGTACCCCAGAGGCCTGCATTTGCCACCAGCAAGTAGGGGCGGAACAGAGAGGAGCAGGCGGCATTACTTAGGGTAAGGACTGGGCCTGAGTGCCCTGTGGGCAGTCAGAGGGAGCTAACATGAGACAGCAACTTAAACTGTGAGATAGCAGGAGAGAGAGAGAAAATCAACTGGCCCAAACACACTGCCAGCCTTCGCAGAACAAAGAGTACTGTGCAATTCCAGAGAAGAGCTAGCTGGTGGCAGACTGGCCCATCCCCCTCCAGAGGCAGGAGGCAGGGGGGACAGGAAAGGGGCAAACTTGGTCCCAGAGATGGCACCCCCTACCAAACTACAAACAGGACTCCAGTTTATAAGCAAAGACTTCCTGAGATTCTGGATGGTCGACATCTTCCGGGAGGGTCGCGGCTAGAGGCCAGCTCCCGAGAATTGACACAAGGCGCACACACCTGACTGGCACGCCCCCCGAGAATTGAAGCAAGGCGCACGCACCTGACTGGCATGCCCGGAAACTGAGGCTGGGACCGCGGAGGGGAAGAGGCGCACCACACCCGGGGAGAGTGCGCCTGTCAAACTCCTGGTTGCCTGAGCTGCTTGGGCCTTGGAAGGCACAAAACGCAGGTCCAAAGGAGTCTGCGCTTTTGTGGAATGCACGAAAACTGGAACCGCATGCAACTCAGGGCCCACTTCATATAGAGCAGATGGGAGCCTGAGTAGTGTAGAGTGCTACCCACACAGGCCAGCGATATCTGTCTGAAGTGCCCCTCCCTCCCTGCAGCGTGACTGAACAAGAGAACCTAAACAAGAGACCACCTCCACCCACCTGTGTCAGGTCGGAAATTAGACACTGAAGAGACTGGCAAACAGAAGCCAAATAAACAAAGGGAACTGTTTCAGAAGGGACTGGTGCAACAGATTACAATCCCTGTAGGTAACACCGACTACACTGGAAGGGGCCTATAGATATTGAGAAGTATAAGCTGGAATGAGGAGCAATTTGAAACTGAACCGAACTCACACTGACCGCAACAGCTCCAGAGAAATTCCTAGATATATTCTTACTTTTTTATATTAATTAATTTTTTCCCTTTCCTTTTCTTTTTCTTATTTTTTCTATTTAATTTTCTTTTAAAATTCCCTACCACTCCCCAATTACTCCTTAACTTTCATTTTCACTTTCATATATTTTTACTATTTTTTTAAATTAGGAAAAAAAATTTTTTTCTTATTTTATTTTTTTTATTTTCTTTTAAAGTCCTCTATTACTCCTTAATTTTCATTTTTTCACTATAACCTTGCAAAAAAAAAAAAAAAGAGAAGCCCTATTTTTAAACCAAACTTCATATATATTTCTAAAATTTTTTTGTGTTTTGGTTTTTAATATTGTATTTTTAAGAGTCTAACCTTTACTCTAGATTTTTAATCTTCGTTTTTCAGTATTTGGTATCAATTTTGGACATTTAAGCATCAAATACAGATGTACAGAACATAATTTTGGACTCTGTGGGAGAAGGCGAGGGTGGGATGTTTCGAGAGAACAGCATTGAAACATGTATATTACCTATGGTGAAACAGATTACCAGTCCAGGCTGGATGCATGAGACAAGTGCCTGGTGCATTGGGAAGACCCAGAGGAATCGGGTGGAGAGAAAGGTGGGAGGGGGGATCGGGATGGGGAATACATGTAAATCCATGGCTGATTCATGTCAATGTATGACAAAAACCACTAAAATATTGTAATTAGCCTCCAACTAATAAAAATAAATGAAAAAATAAATAAATAAATAAAATAAAGAAATTAACAACAAACAAACAAAAAAGAATCGAATATTCAGTACACAATTTTAATAAGGAGTGTGTTGATTACTCTCTCCCACTTTTGACTCTCTGTTTTCTATCTCAGAGCACCTCTATTTCCTCCCTTCCCCTTCTCATCCCAATCCAATTCTGTGAATCTCTGTGGGTGTCTGGGCTATGGAGAACACTTTGGGAACAGAGAACTGCATAGATCTGTCTCTCTCCTCATGAGTCCCCCTTTTTCTCCTCCTGCTTATCTCTATCTCCCTCCTCCCTCTCCTCTTCTTCATGGAACTCTGTGAACTTCTCTGGGTGTCCCTCACAATGGAGAATCTCTTCACCATTAACCTGGAAGTATTGTTACCAGTACTGCATAGTTTGAGAAGTTTTGAGACTACTGGAAGAATAAGACTGAAATCCAGAGGCAGGAGACTTAAGCCCAAAACCTGAGAACACCAGAAAACTCCTGACTACACAGAACATTAAGTAATAAGAGACCATTCAAGAACCTCCATACCTACACTAAAACCAACCACCACACAACAGCCAGTATGTTCCAGAGCAAGACATACGCAAATTCTCCAGGAACGAAGGAACATAGCTCTGAGAGTCAACATACAGGCTGCCCAAAGTCACATCTAACACAGAGACCCATCTCAAAACTCATTACTGGACACTCGATTGCACTCCAGAGAGAAGAAATCCAGTTCCACGCACCAGAACACTGACGCAAGCTTCCCTAACCAGGAAACCTTGACAAACTAATCGTCCAAACCCACCCACTGGGTGAAACCTCCACAACGAAAAGGAACCACAGACTACCAGAATACAGAAAGCCCACTCCAGACACAGCAATCTAATCAAGATGAAAAGGCAGAGAAATACCCAACAGGTAAAGGAACATGAAAAATGCCCACCAAGTCAAACAAAAGAGGCGGAGATATGGAATCTATCTGAAAAAGAATTTAGAATAATGATAATAAAAATGATCCAAAATCTTGAAAACAAAATGGAGTTACAGATAAATAGCCTGGAGACAAAGACTGAGAAGATGCAAGAAATGTTTAATAAGGACCTAGAATAAATAAAAGAGCCAACTAAAAATGAATAATGCAATAAATGAGGTCAAAAACACTCAGGAATGGAAACAACAGTAGAATAACAGAGAGAGCAGATAGGATAAATGAGGTAGAAGATAAAATGGTGGAAATAAATGAAGCAGAGAGGAAGAAAGAAAAAAGAATCAAGAGAAATGAGGACAACCTCAGGGACCTCTGGGACAATGTGAAATGCCCCAACATTCGAATCATAGGAGTTCCAGAAGAAGAAGACAAAAAGAAAGGCCATGAGAAAATACTCGAGGAGATAATAGCTGAAAACTTCCCTAAAATGGGGAAGGAAACAGTTACACAGGTCCAATAATCCCAGAGAGTCCCAAACAGGATAAACTCAAGGTGAAACACCCCAAGACACATAGCAATCAAATTAACAGAGATCAAATGCAAAGAACAAATATTAAAAGAAGCAAAGGGAGAAACAACAAATAACACACAAAGGGATTCCCATAAGGATAACAGCTGATCTATCAATAGAAATCCTTCAGGCCAGAAGGGAATGGCAGGACACACTTCAAGAAAAGAAAGAGAATAACCTACAACCTAGATTACTGTACCCAGCAAGGATCTCATTCAGATATGAAGGAGAATTCAAAGGCTTTACAGGCAAGCAAAAGCTGAGAGAATTCAGCACCACCAAACCAGCTCTTCAACAAATGCTAAAGGAACTTCTCTAGACAGGAAACACAGAAAGGTTGTATAAACACAAACCCAAAACAAAAAAGTAAATGGCAATGGGACCATACCTATCAATAATTACCTTAAATGTAAATGGCTTGAATGCCCCAACCAAAAGACAAAGACTGGCTGAATGGATACAAAAACAAGACCCCTATATATGCTGTCTACAAGAGACCCACCTCAAAACAAGGGACACATACAAACTAAAAGTGAAGGGCTGGAAAAAAAAAATATTTCATGCAAACGGAGACCAAAAGAAAGCAGGAGTCACAATGCTTATATCAGATAAAATAGACTTTCAAATAAAGGCTATGAAAAGAGACAAAGAAGGACACTACATAATGATCAAAGGATCAATCCAAGAAGAAGGTATAACAGTTACAAATATATATGAACCCAACATAGGAGCACCACAATATGTAAGGCAAATGCTAACGAGTATGAAAGAGGAAATTAGAAGTAACACAATAATAGTGGGAGACTTTAATACCCCACTCACATCTATGGATAGATCAACTAAACAGAAAATCAACAAGGAAACACAAACTTTAAATGACACAGTGGACCAGCTATTGATATCTATAGGACATTTCACCCCAAAACAATCAACTTCACCTTTTTCTTAAGTCCACACAGAACCTTCTCATTGGCCATAAATCTGGTCTTGGTAAATTCAAAATAATTGAAATCATTCCAGTCATCTTTTCTGACCACAGTGCAGTAAGATTAGACCTCTATTATAGGAAAAAAATTATTAAAAATTGAAGTATATGGAGGCTAAATAACACGCTTCTGAATGACCAACACATTATAGAAGAAATCAAAAAAGAAATAAAAATATTCATAGAAATGAATGAAAATGAAAACAGAACAACCCCAAACCTATGGGACATTATAAAAGCAGTGCTAAGGGGAAGGCTCATAGCATTACAGGCTTACCTGAAGAAAAAAGAAAAAGTCAAATAAATAACCTAACTCTCCACCTAAAGCAACTAGAGAAGGAAGAAATGAAGAACCCCAGTCTTACTAAAAGGAAAGAAATCTTAAAAATTAGGGCAGAAATAAACGCAAAAGAAACTAAAGAGACCATAGCAAAAATCAGCAAAGCTAAGAGCTGGTTTTTTTTTGAAAATATAAACAAAATTGACAAACCATTAGCAAGACTCATTAAGAAACAAAGGGAGAAGAACCAAATTAACAAAATTAGAAACGAAAATGGAGAGATCATGACAGACAACACTGAAATACAAAGGATCACAAGAGACTACTACCAGCAGCTCTATGCCAATAAAATGGACAACTTGGAAGAAATGGACACATTCTCAGAAAAGTATAATTTTCCAAAACTGAACCAGAAAGAAGTAGAAGATCTTAACAGATCCATCACAAGCAAGGTAATCGAAACTGTAATCAGAAATCTTCCAGGAAACAAAAGCCCAGGACCAGATGGCTTCACAGCTGAATTCTACCAAAAATTTAGAGAAGAGCTAACACCTATCTTACTCAAACTCTTCCAGAATATTGCAGAAGAAGGTAAACTTCCAAGCTCATTCTATGAGGCCACCATCACTCTAATTCCAAAACCAAAGATGTCACAATATAAGAAAACTACAGGCCAATATCACTGATGAACATAGATGCAAAAATCCTTAACAAAATTCTAGCAAACGGAATCCAACAATATATTAAAAAAATGATACATCATGACCAAGAGGGCTTTATCCCAGGAATGCAAGGATTCTTTAATATCCGCAAATCAATCAATGTAATACACCACATTAACAAATTGAAAGATAAAAATCATATGATTATCTCAATAGATGCAGAGAAAGCCTTTAGCAAAATTCAACATCCTTTTATGATTAAAATTGTTCAGAAAGCAGGAATAGAAGGAACATAACTCAACATAATAAAAGCTATATATGACAAACCCACAGCAAGCATTACCCTCAATTGTGAAACATTGAATGCATTTCCCTTGATATCAGGAACAAGACAAGGGTGCCCACTCTCACCACTACTGTTCAACATAGTGTTGGAAGTTTTGGTCACAGCAATCAGAGTAGAAAAAGAAGTAAAAGGAATCCAGATAGGAAAAGAAGAAGTGAAACTCTCACTGTTTGCAGATGACATGATCCTCTACATAGTAAACCCTAAAGACTCTACCAGAAAATTACTAGAGCTAATCAATGAATATAGTAAAGTTGCAGGATATAAAATTAGCACGCAAAAATCCCTTGCATTCCTATATACTAACAATGAAAAAACAGAAAGAGAAATTAAGGAAACAATACCATTCACCATTGCAACAAAAAGAATAAGATACTTAGGAGTATATCTACCTAAAGAAATGAAAGACCTATACATAGAAAACTATAAAACACTGATGAAAGAAATCAAAGAGGACACAAACAGATGGAGAACCATACCGTGTTCATGGATTGGAAGAATCAATATGTGAAACTGACTATACCACCCAAAGAAATTAATAGATTCAATGCACTGCCTATCAAGCTACTAATGGTATTTTTCACAGAACTAGAACAAAGAATTTCACAATTTGTATGGAAATACAAAAAAACCTCGAATAGCCAAAGTAATCTTGAGAAAGAAGAACGGAACTGGAGGAATCAACCTGCCTGACTTCAGACTATCCTACAAAGCCACAGTCATCAAGACAGTATGGTACTGGCATAAAGACAGAAATATAGATCAATGGAAAAGAATAGATAGCCCAAAGATAAATCCATGAACCTATGGACACCTTATCTTTGACAAAGGAGGCAAGAATATACAATGGGAAGAAAACAACCTATTTAACAAGTGGTGCTGGGAAAACTGGTCAACCACTTGTTAAAGAATGAAATTAGAACACTTTCTAACACCATATACAAAAACAAACTCAAAACGGATTAAAGATCTAAATGTAAGACCAGAAACTAGAAAACTCCTAGAGGAGAACATAGGCAAAACACTCCCTGACATAAATCACAGCAGGATCCTCTCTGACCCAACTCTAAGATTATTGGAAATAAAAGCAAAAATAAACAAATGGGACCTAATGAAACTTAGAAGCTTTTGCACAACAAAGGAAACCATAAGCAAGGTGAAAAGACAGCCCTCAGATTGGGAGAAAATAATAGCAAACAAAGCAACAGACAAAGGATTCATCTCAAAAATATACAAGCAACATCTGCACCTCAATTCCAGAAAAATAAATGACACAATCAAAAAATGGGCCAAAGAACTAAACAGACATTTCTCCAAATAAGACATACAGATGGCTAACAAACACGTGAAAAGATGCTCAACATCACTCATATCAGAGAAATGCAAATCAAAACCGCAATGTGGTACCATTACATGCCAGTCAGGATGGCTGCTATTCCAAAGTCCACAAGCAATAAACGCCAGAAAGGGTGTGGAGAAAAGTGAACCCTCTTACACTGTTGGTGGGAATGCAAACTAGTTCAGTCGCTATGGAGAACAGTGTGGAGATTTCTTAAAAAACTGGAAGTAGAACTGCCATATGACCCAGCAATCCCACTTCTGGGCATACACACCGAGGAAACCAGATCTGAAATAGACACGTGCACCCCAGTGTTCATCGCAGCACTGTTTATAATAGCCAGCACATGAAAGTAACCTCGATGCCCATCAGCAGACGAATGGATAAGGAAGTGGTGGTACATATACATCATGGAATCTTACTCATCCATTACAAAGAATTCATTCGAATCAGTTCTAATGAGATGGATGAAACTGGAGCCCATTATACAGAGTGAAGTAAGCCAGAAAGATAAAGACCAATACCCTATACTAACACATATATATGGGATTTAGAAAGATGGTACCAATAACCCTATATGCAAAACAGAAAAAAGATAGACAGATGTACAGCACAGACTTTGGGACTCTGTGGGAGAAGGCGAGGGTGTGTTGTTTCGAGAGAACAGCATCAAAACATGTATATTATCTAGGGTGAAACAGATCACCGGCACCAGTGCTTGGGCCTGGTGCACTGGAAGACACAGAGAAATCGGGTGGAGAGGGAGGTGGGAGGGGGGATCGGTATGGGAAATACATGTAAATCCATGGCTGATTCATGTCAATGTTTGACAAAAACCACTACAATACTGTAAAGTAATTAGCCTCCAAGTACTGAAAATTAATGGAAAAAAAAAAGAAAACTGCAATAAAAATAATAGTGAGTGTGCATCATAAACTGGTGTATAAGTGCACCACATTGAAAAATTTTCTCCAAAAGAAAAAACACTTTTAAAAAGGTGGGACAGAGCCATAAACAATCAACTCTATCTAGTTTTCCCCTGCTATGTACCTGTGTATTATAAGAATTAAGACATTCTAGTGTCTTCTAGTTGGCTCTCACCAACTCTCGGAGGTTACTCCAATTCATGTCCACTGACTCGGTGATGCCATCCAGTCATTTCTTCCTCTTTCGTCCCCTTCTTCTCCTGCCTTAAATTGTTCTCGGAATCAGGGTCTTTTCAAAAGAGTCAGTTCTTTGCATCAGGTGCCCAAAGTAAAGAAATTTCAGCTTCAACATTAGTCATTCCAATGTACACTCAGGACTGATGGAGTGTTTGGATCTCGTTGCAGTCCCAGGGACTCTCAAGAATCCTTGCTAACACCACAGTTCAAAAGCATCAGTTCTTCTGCACTCAGCTTTCTTTATACCGCAACTCTCACATCCATACATGACTACTGGAAAAACCATAGCGTTGACTAGACAGACTTTGTTGGCAAAGTAATATCTTGGCAAAGTAATTACATATTACAAGTAATGCTTTGTAATATGCTGTCTAGGTTGGTCATAACCTTCCTCCCAAAGAGTGTCTTTTAATTTCATGGGTTCACACTTCTAATAATGTCCAGGACATGGAAGAAACCTAGATGTCCATCAGCAGATGAATGGATAAGACAGCAGTGGTACAGATACAGAATGGGATATTACTTAGCCATTAAAAAGAATGCATTGGAATCCAGTCTAATGAGGCGGATAAAATTGGAGTCTATTTTACAGACTGAAGTAAGTCAGAAAGAAAAACACCAATACAGCATATTAGCACATATATATGGAATTTAGAAAGATGGTAATGATGACCCTATATGTGAGACAGCAAAAGAGACACAGATGTATAGAACAGTCCTTTGAACTCTGTGGGAGAAGGAGAGGGTGGGATGGTTTGAGAGAATAGCACTGAAACATGTATATTATCATATGTGGAACAGATCACCAGTCCAGGTTTGATGCATGAGAGAGTATGCTCCAGGCTGCTGCACTGGGATAACCCTGAGAGATGGGCTGGGGAGGGAGGTGGGAGGGGGTTTCAGGATGGGGAACACATGTACACCCATGGTGGATTCATGTCAACGTATGGCAAAAAACAAAAACAAAAACAAAACAAAAAACAAAAACACCATGATATTGTAAATTAATTAGCCTCCAATTAAAATAAATAAATGGAAAAATAAGTGAATAACTAATTTCATTACTGCAGTCACAATCTGCGGTGAATTTGAAGCCCACCCCCCCAAAAAAAAGAAACTAAAGTCAGCTACTGTTTCCACTGTTTCCACATCTATTTGCCATTAAGATATGGAATTGGATCCTATTGTCTTAGTTTTCTGAATGTTGAGCTTTAAGCCAGCTTTCTACTTTCCTCTATCATTTTCATCAAGAAGCTCTTTAGATTTTCTTCAATTTCTGCCATAAGGGTGGTGTCATCTGCATCTCTGAGGTTATTGATATTTCTCTCAGCCATCTTGATTCCAGCTTGTTCTTCATCCAGCCTAGGGTATTTCATGATGTATTCTGCATATAAGTTAAATAATCAGGGTGACAATATACAGTCTTGATGTACTCCCTTCCCTATTTGGAACCAGTCTGTTGTTACATGTCCAGTTCTAACTGTTGCTTCTCCTGACCTGCATACAGGTTTCTCAAGAGGCAGGTCAGGTGGTCTGGTATTCCCATCTCTTGAAAGGTTTTCCACAGTTCGTTGTGATCCACACAGTCAAAGTCTTTGGCATAGTCAATACAAAAGAAGTAGATGTTTTTCTGAAACCCTCTTGCTTATTCAATGATCCAGAGGATGTTGGAAATTTTATTTCCGGTTCCTCTGCCTTTTCTAAAACCTGAACATCTGGAACATCTGGAAGTTCACAGTTCATGTATTGCTGAAGTCTGACTTGAAGAATTTTGAGCATTACTTTACTAGCATGTGAGATGACTGCAACTGTGTGGTAGTTTGAGCATCGTTTGGCATTGCCTTTCTTTGGACTGGAATGAAAACTGACCTTTGCCAGTCCTGTGGCCCCTGTTGAGTTTTCCAAATTTGCTTTCATACTGAGTGCAGCACTATCTCAGCATCATCCTTTAGGATTTTAAATAGCTCAACTGGAATTCCCTCATGTCCACTAGCTTTGTCCCTACAGTGGCATCCTAAGGCCCATTTGATTTCACATTGCAGGACATCAGTCTCTAGGTGAGTGATCACACTGTCGTGATTATCTGGGTCACGGTGATCTTTTTTTTTTTTTTTTTAATTTTTTTTTTAGTTGGAGGCTAATTACTTCACAACATTTCAGTGGGTTTTGTCATACATTGATATGAATCAGCCATAGATTTACATGTATTCCCCATCCCGATCCCCCCTCCCACCTCCCTCTCCACCCGATTCCTCTGGGTCTTCCCAGTGCCCCAGGCCGGAGCACTTGTCTCATGCATCCCACCTGGGCTGGTGATCTGTTTCACCATAGATAGTATACATGCTGTTCTTTTGAAATATCCCACCCTCACCTTCTCCCACAGAGTTCAAAAGTCTGTTCTGTATTTCTGTGTCTGTTTTTCTGTTTTGCATATAGGGTTATCGTTACCATCTTTCTAAATTCCATATATATGTGTTAGTATGCTGTAATGTTCTTTATCTTTCTGGCTTACTTCACTCTGTATAAGGGGCTCCAGTTTCATCCATCTCATTAGGACTGGTTCAAATGAATTCTTTTTGACGGCTGAGTAATATTCCATGGTGTATATGTACCACAGCTTCCTTATCCATTCATCTGCTGATGGGCATCTAGTTTGCTTCCATGTCCTGGCTATTATAAACAGTGCTGCGATGAACATTGGGGTGCATGTGTCTCTTTCAGATTTGGTTTCCTCAGTGTGTATGCCCAGAAGTGGTATTGCTGGGTCATATGGCAGTTCTATTTCCAGTTTTTTAAGGAATCTCCACACTGTTTTCCATAGTGGCTGTACTAGTTTGCATTCCCACCAACAGTGTAAGAGGGTTCCCTTTTCTCCACACCCTCTCCAGCATTTATTGCTTGTAGACTTTTGGATAGCAGCCATCCTGACTGGTGTGTAATGGTACCTCATTGTGGTTTTGATTTGCATTTCTCTAATACTGAGTGATGTTGAGCACCTTTTCATGTGTTTGTTAGCCATCTGTATGTCTTCTTTGGAGAAATGTCTGTTTAGTTCTCTGGCCCATTTTTTGATTGGGTCATTTATTTTTCTGGAATTGAGCTGCAGGAGTTGCTTGTATATTTTTGAGATTAATCCTTTGTCTGTTTCTTCACTTGCTATTATTTTCTCCCAACCTGACGGCTGTCTTTTCACGGTGATCTTTTTTTGTACACTTCTTCTGTGTAATCTTGCAACCTCTTCTTAATATCTTCTGCAAGGCTATGAGCTGTAAATATGAAGAAAATATATTCTTATGGTAATTAAGACTGAGATCTCTACTGTTAAAGACAGTGTCAATGTGTAGTGCCACGGCTTAAACAAGACAAGATAAATAGCATTGCATTAGGAATACGATGGATCCATGTAAAGTGAAAGGCAGCAGAGGCTTTCTGTTTGTTTCTCATTTTTATCCAGACTACAAGTCCCTAACCAGTCCACATCCAGTACTATTTCTCTGTACACAGTTCCTACAATGTCAAGTGGTATAGATGCCAAGACCAACTAGAATACTTTACTGATAAAATGGAAATGGTAGCTTTACGAAAGGCCTAAACTGATATTTTGGACAAACTGCAGGAGATAGGAAAGGAAAGAGAAATGTATAATGCTGCATTCCTAGGGATGCAAAGTGTGATGAGAAGGACATGACTTGATGACTGAGGCACAACAACCACCTGATGGTATAAGCCTTTGAAAAATTCAGCTGCCGTGTTTTCCCACATGCTCAGATCCTTGCAAGAGGGCCTTTGGGTTCCCTCACTTAGGAAGGAAAATCAACTTACTTCCCCTTTTCTTGTGCTTTGTTGTAGGCCTTTGGTGCCAACAGACTCAGAATGGTAAGTGCCAGTGTCATTTGCAAATAGCAACATCATCTTGATAAATAATGCAATCTTCCTGGAGATTGGTGGTATTCTTCCTGGCCTCAGGCATCTCTGTAGTAAAGGATAGTACAACCCAATTGGTTAAGCTTGTAGTTGTTCACCTCAAGAAGTCCTTAGTCCTTAAGAAGGCCACAAAAAGGGGTCTTGCAAATATCTGCACATTGACAGATTCCTAGGCTGTTGCTAATTGTCCCCCTTGCAGAATGATTTCATCTGCCACTACTCCCTTCTGCTGGGCCTTTCAGCTCTGATGCCATAATCATTGACATTTACAATTCCTCTTCAAGACACATAAACACATTCTTTACTAGATTTACTCTGGTTTCCCTGCAATCAATAGATATAAATGACTCCAATCAGAGAAAGCACTTTAACTCTCAGAAAACGCAACAGTAGACTCTTTAACAAAATGTTCTTTAGAGATTTCAACCCAGCACACTAGATTACATGAGTATTATGACAAGCTTCTTATAGAGACACTGCTTAAAGTGCTTTCAGCCAAGGAGTCTGCAAAATGGATGGAAAACAATAGCTCTATGCCCTCCCTGGCTAACTCTCACACACTGAGTCTTCATCCTCGTGTAAAAAATATGCTTCTCTCCCAAACATCCTTGTTGGGTCTCTTTGACAGTCCTCAAGCTTTTACACTCTAAGACAGTGCTCTTTTTATTTTCTCTTATGAATCATTTCACTATCTACTTCCACCTGCTCACCTAATCAAGAAATGACAGTCCAATATGATTCCTTCATTATTTCATTTGACCTGGCAAACACATAGAATGATTGGCTAAAAGCTTTCCATTTTAATGAGAGACCATTCTGTCGAAACCCTAAAAAACAGTGAGGCATTATAATGGGCAAACCTTTACAATGGCTGCTCTCCCTGAGTATAATTCTTAGAAGTGCTGGGTAGTACAACCACAATCTGGGAAAGTAGAAGCTGGTGGAGTATGAGAAGGCCCCAGTCAGCACCATTAAAAATGCCTCTAAATTTAGAGCAACTCATTGAAAACTAACAGAACATAACTAGCTTTATCGGCAAAAGACACCATACAACCAATGCTGTAATAAAGATGTACATAGAGTCAAGAAACAAGGGAGGATAAGCAATAAGGTTGGGAGGCTGGGCCCCAAGGAAAGGACACACATGAGGAGATGGATATTTTGGGCTTGGAGAATCACCACAGCATAACAGGTTCAGAGTGTATAAGGGGATCCTAGGCCTGGGATCTGACATCAGGAAGATGAGCCCACTAGCTGGTTTGAAAGCCAGTACAATGAACAGTAAGGTAATAAAAAACTTGGACTCCACTACAGAAGGGCGTGTACACACGCATTTGACTCCAAAACAATGCACAAGAATCAGAACCTGCTCAGAATGCTGGCCAGCTTCCCAGGACCACCACTGTGTACCTCATATCCCAAACCACATTCAACACCTACTCTAGTTCTTCTTGCTCCATAGCTGCTTCCATCTGGGGTGAATTTGCCATTCCTGAGACAGGAAAGAGAATGAACTCAGGAGAAACAGAATCAGTGCAGACTCAACCCTCGAGTGCTCTTCCTGAAAACTGGGAGAAATTCCCAACCTCAAGTCATGTTATTGGGCACTGAGCAGAGCAACAGCCCCATGATACCTGTCAGTGGCATTAAGCCCTCTGTCTCCAGCACCACCTCCTGCCAGTGTGAACACTGCCAGGGCACACTGATGTATCACAAGACACACATTATTGTCATGTCCAGCTCTCCAAGCAAAACCACTGGGCAAGTGTAGACTACACAGGACTGTTCCCACATAAGACCACCCCTTTACCATGACAGTCATTGGTTAATTTCACCTTATTTCACAAACAAACTGAAAGATTAAAAAAAAAAAAGAGAAGGTATGTGTATTTGTTTCCAATGAAGGAGAAAGAAAAAAAGGAACATAAACAAGCAAAAATTGTATAGAGAAATCACTTAACAGATTGAATTGAAGAATAACAATAAAAAGATGCAAAATCAGATAGGGGAAAATGTAGATGGACACACTAAACATTTTAACAAGAAATGAGAAAAAAAAAAACCACTCAGATGAAGAATAAAATAATGAAATAGAAACCACAGTAGAAAGAAATAGCAGAGATGAGGTGATGAAAAGTACCCAATCAGAATATTAAATGGGCGAACAAATTTCAAAATAAAGGCCTGTTTAAAGACTCTCTGGGACAGCATCAAGAGTAGCAGCATCCAAATATTTGGGGTCTGAGAGAGGAAGACATAGAAAGCAGTTGAAATTATATAGATAAATACATGGCTGAAGAGTTCCAAAACCTGAAGAAAGAAAGAAACTTAGAAATTCTGGAAGAGAAAGAGCAGAGAGTTCTAGACAGATGAACACAGACCCATATGAAGACACATCAAAGTTAAATAGTAAGTTAACGAGAAAGAGAAATGTAGCAAGGGAAAAGAAAGTACAGAAGAGAAATCTGCAAGTTTATAAGCTGACTCGCTATTTGTGAGGTGGCGTTGCACTGGGCCTCCTCAGAATTGGCAATTGGTTGGAGTTCTTGACTGCTCACAGGAAGTTTTGGGGCCTGATCAGCCCCATGATCACCTTGTTTGTGTTGCCAACAGATCATTCATGAAGATCTGTGTTTCGATCCTCTACAGTACTACCTCAAGATAAGTGACAGAAACATGGGTTTTGTAGGGGTCAGGTGGTAGGACCTGAAGTGTGGAGGCCAGGACTCTCTCCTTTCCCAAATGGGGAAATGCAGGCTCATGCAGGCTGACTGCAGAGCCTGGACTTGGGTCATGCAGGTTGCAGCTGACAGGCTGTGATAGGAGCCTTGGGGGTTTAATATGATCAAGTTTCACTTAAAGAAGCTGTGGTTACAGCATGAGAGTCCTAGGTGCCTCTGATGGAGGCAGGGTGAATGAAGTACCACTGTCAGAATGATCCATCCCAATGGGTCCTGCCAGCCACAAACATCCTGCTGCTCAATGAGTTTGCAATTGCCTGGGCTCTTCAATCTTGCCCCTCACCCTGGGAAGGTCTATCAGTTGGAAGGGATTTAACTCTGGTGTCCACTTCACTTTTATGCTGACCTTGGCATATTCTATGAATTTCCACATCCACTGTTAGGCCATTCTCCACCACCATACAGACAATGTTGGAAGTGGCTTTGGGCTGGTTGCGTATATAACTGAAGAACTGTTGGAGGAAATGAACAGGTATCCCAAAATGGCAAGACACGGTGCCTGCTGATGTTATCACCCACATTGCTGGACACAGCATCTTCAGCTACTGAAACACATATTCCCTGTTTGCATCTGGGTGCCTGGGCCTTGCATATGTGTGTACATGCATTGCATGTGTTTGTGTCAACCACATTTGGGTATGCTTCTGTGTGTGTGTGTGTGTGTGTGTGTATGTGTGTGTGTGTCCAGTCTACTGCAGACACAGAGATGAAGGCCAAGGACATGAGATGGAGAGCAACTAGGAAAGGATGCACAAGGCGTGTACAGACTGGGGAAGAATAGTCAATGTATCTCTGTAGCTCACAGTCCAGGAGAAGAATGAGGAAATGATGGTCATTGATAATTCAGGAAGGTGGCTCCACAAATCTGGAATTACCTCAAGAGACATAAAAAAACCTCAAAATCTCTGCCCTGTTGTTGTGTGTGTTTGTACCAGGAACTGGTGGTGTTGTTTAAGTAGTCACCCAGGGTAAGTCAAGTAGGGTAGGGCTTTTAAACCACTGTCTGTAGACCTCTTTAAGTCTGTGGGATATGAACTGCCCTTTTAAAACTGATGACATGTAGGACCCAGTATTTAGAAGAGAGCACGGTCCTTTGGTAAAGTGCAGAGCCTGGGAGGAGGAGGCCCAGAAAGTGAGCCTGTAACACAGGAGACACATTCCACACAAGTGAGACAGATACAAGGGAACATCCTGGGCCAGTGTTGTCTAGCATCAGCCAGGACCCTCGCAGAGTGTGTCACACATGGCACCATGTGAGAGAAATGACCTCCTAAAATATTTGCTGTAGTTAACCACTGGAGCTTGCTTATGACCAGGTGGACGGATTTTTTTTTTTTTTTTCTTTCCTGCTTGATGACCCAAGGTGCCAGAAATCAGTTTTACTCAGTCTATGTTACTTGCCTAGCATCATGTGTAAATTTGAAATATACATTATTTTCTTCCTTTGTTTGATTTAATTAATTTTATTTAATTGGAGATGTCTTACTTTTCAATTGTTTGGGGTTTATTGAAAGACATTGACATGGGTCAGCCTTGGTTGTACATATGTCTGAAACCCCCTTAACCCACTCTCACCTCCATCATCAATCCATTCCTCTGGTCTTTTGCAAAGAAATAGCTTTGAGTGCCCTGCTTCATGCAATGAATTTGCACTTGTCATCTATTTGACATAGGGTAATATACAGGTTTCAAAGTAGTTCCCTAATATTGGCTCACCCTCACCTTCTCCCTATATTCCACAAGACTGTTTTAACATCCATGTCTCCTTCACTGTCTTGCATATAGGGTCGTCAATCAGTTCAGTTCAGTCCAGTCACTCAGTCGTGTCCAACTCTTTGCGACCCATGAATCACACAAGCAAGGGCTCCCTATCCATCACCAACATCCGGAGTCCACCCAAACCCATGTCCATTGAGTCGATGATGCCATCCAATCATCTCATCCTCGTCCATCACTTTCTCCTCCTGCCCTCAACCTTTCCCAACAGCAGGGTCTTTTCCAAAGAGTCAGGTCTTCTCACCAGGAGGCCAAATTATTGAAGTTTCAGTTTCAACATCAGTCCAGTGAACAGCCAGGACTGATCTCCTTTAGGATGGACTCCTAAAGGAGTCCCTCTTTAGGTTGGATCTCCTTGCATTCAAGGGACTCACAAGAGTCTTCTTTAACATGATAGTTCAAAGGCATCAATTCTTCTGCACTCAGCTTTCTCTATAGTCCAACTTTCACATTCATACATGACTACTGGAAAAACCATGTCCTTGAGTAGACAGACCTTTGTTTACTAAGTAATGTCTCTGCATTTTAATATGTTGTCTAGGTTGGTGATAACTTTGCTTCCAAGGAGCAAGTGTCTTAATTCATGGCCGACGTCACGATCTGCAGTGATTTTGGAGCCCCCCAGAATAAAGTAAGCCACTGTTTCCACTGTTTCACCATATATTTGCCGTGATAGTTGCCATATTAGTTTGCATGCCCACAAAAAGTGGGCAAGAGTGTTCCCTTTTCCCCACACCCTCTCCAAAAAATTCCTTTACTGCTTTTAGACATTTTGATAATGGCATTCTGACTTCTGTGAGGGTATATGTCATTGCACTTTTAATTTCTATTTCTCTAAAAATTTAGAATGTGTTCCACTGGAAAAGGTAACGGCAAACCACTTCAATATTCTTGCCTTGAGAACCCCATGAAATCACTTTGATGTTCTTGCCTCAAGAACCCCATGAACAGTATGAAAAGACAAGAAGATAGGACACCGAAAGATGAATTCCTTAGGTCGGTAGGTGCCCTATATGTTGCTGGAGAGCAGTGGAGAAATAACTCCAGAAAAATGAAGGGATGGAGCCAAAGAAGAAACAACACCCAATTGTGGATGGGGCTGGTGATAGAAGCAAGGTTTGATGTTGTAGAGAGCAATATTGCATAGGAACCTGGAATGTTAGTTCCATGAATCAAGGCAAATTGGACCTGGTGAAACAGGAGATAGCAAGAGTGAACGTCGACATTTTAGGAATCAGTGAACTAAAATGGAGTTGAATGGATGAGTTTAACTCAGATAACTACTATATCCACTACTGTGGGCAGGAATCCCTTAGAAGAAATGGAGTAGCCATCATAGTCAGCAAAAGACTGCAAAGCGCATTACTTGGTTGCAATCTCATAAACGACAGAATGATCTCTGTTCATTTCCAAGGCAAACCATTCAAATCACAGTAATCCAAGTCTATGGCCCAACCAGTAATGCTGAAAAAGCTGAAGTAGAACAGTTCTATGAAGATGTACAAGACTTTTTTGAAGTAACACCAAAAAGAAAGGAAGAAAGCAAGAAAGAAAAGAAAAAGAAAGGAAGGAAGGAAGAAAGAAAGGAAGGAAAAAAGAAAAAAAAGAAAAAGAAAAAAGTCCTTTTCATTAGAGGGGACTGGAATGCAAAAGTAGGAACTTAAGTTGGAGTAACAGGCCAATTTGGTCTTGGAGTACAGAATGAAGCAGGGTACATGTTAACAGAGTTTTGCCAAGAGAATGCACTGGTCATAGAAAGCACCCTCTCCCAACAACAAAAGAGAAGACTCTACAAATGGACAACACCAGACGGCCAACACCAAAATCAGATTGATTATATTCTTTGCAACCAAAGGTGGAGAAGCTCTATACAGTCAGTAAATACAAGATCAGGAGCTGATTGTGGCTCAGATCATGAACTCCTTATTGCCAAATTCAGACTGAAATGAAGAAATTGTAGATAACCACTAGACCACTCGTGTATGACCTAAATCAAATCCCTTATGACTATACAGTGTAAGTGAGAAATAGATTTAAGAGACTAGATCTGATATACAGAGTGCCTGATGAACAATGGACGGAGGCTCATGACATTGTACAGGAGACAGGGTGCAAGATCACCGCCAAGAAAAAGATATGCAAAAATGCAACATGGCTGTCTGAGGATGACTTATAAATAGCTGTGGAAAGAAAAGAGGCAGGAAGGAGAGATACACCCATTTGAATGCAGAAATCCAAAGAATAGCAAGGAAAGATAAGAAAGCCTTCCTGAGCGATCAATGCAAAGAAATAGAGGGAAACAATAGAATGAGAAAGACTAGAGATATCTTCAAGAAAATTAGAGATACCAAGGGGACATTTCATGGCAATATGGGCTCAATAAAGGATAGAAGTTATATGGAACTAGCTGAAGCAGAAGATATTAAGAAGTGGCAAAAATACACAGAATAAATGTACAAAAGGGATCTTCATGACCCAGATAATCACGAGGATACGATCACTCACACTCACCTAGAGCTGGCATCCTGGAGTGTGAAGTCAAGTGGGCCTTAGGAGGCATCACTGTGAACCAAGCTAGTAGAAGTGATGGAGTCCAAATGAGCTCTTTCAAATCCTAAAAGATGACGCTGTGAAAGTGCTACACTCAATATGTCAGCAAATTGGGAAAACTTTTCAGTGGCTACGAGACTGGAAAAGATCAGTTTTCATTCCAATCCCAAAAAGGTAATGCCAAAGAATGTTCAGACTACCACACAATTGCACTCATCTCACACACTAGTAAATAATGCTCAAAATTCCCCAAGCTAGGTTTCAGCAATATGTGAAGCGTGAACTTCCAGACGTTCAACCTAGATTTAGAAAAGGCAGAGGAACCAGAGATCAAATTGCCAACGTCCACTGGATCATCAAAAATGCAAGAGAGTTTCAGAAAAAAGAAAAAAAAAACACATCTATTTTTACTTTATTGACAATGACAAAGCCTTTGACGGTGTGGATCACAATAAACTGTGGAAAATTCTGAAAGAGGTGGGAATACCAGACAACCTGACTTGCCTCTTGAGAAACCTGTATGCAGGTCAGGAATCAACAGTTAGAACTGGACATAGAACAGCAGACTGGTTCCAAATAGGAAAAGCAGTATGTCAAAGTTGTATATTGTCACTTTGCTTATTTAACTTACACGCAGAGTACCTCATGAGAAACTCTGGCCTAGATGAACCACAAGCTGGAATCAAGATTGCCAGGGGTAGTGTCAAGAACCTCAGATATGCAGATGACACCACACTTATGGCAGAAAGTGAAAGAGAAGAGTGAAAATGTTGGCTGAAAGCTCAACATTCAGAAAATTAAGATGACAGCATCTGGTCGTATCACTTCATGGCATAGATGGAGAAACAGTGGACACAGCGGCTGGCTTTATTTTACTGGTCTCCAAAATCACTGCAGATGGTGATTGCAGCCCTGAAATTAAAAGTTGCTTGCTCCTTGGAAGGAAAGTTATGACCAACCTAGATAGCATATTAAAAAGCAGAGTCTTTTCCTTTGCCAACAAAGATCGATCTAGTCAAGGCTATGGTTTTTCCAGTAGTCATGTATGGAATGTGAGAGTTGGAGTATAAAGAAAGCTGAGCACCTAAGAACTGATGCTTCTGAACTGTGGTTTTGGAGAAGACTCTTGAGAATCCCTTAGACTGCAAGGAGATCCAACGAGTCCTTCCTAAAAGAGATCAGTCCTGGGTGTTCATTTAGGGACTGATGTTGAAGCTGAAACTCCAATACTTTGGCCACCTGATGTGGATAGCTGACTCATTTGAAAAGACCCTAATGTTGGGATAGATTGAGGGAAGGAGGATAAGGAGACCACAGAGGATGAGATGGCTGGACCACTGACTGAGAGACTGAACTGGAACTGGAACTGAATAATTTAGTGATGTTGAGTGACATTAAATGATGTTGAACATCTTTTCATGTGTTTGTTAGTCATCTGTATGTTTTCTATGGAAAACATATCTATTTGAATTTTTCCCCACTTTTTGTTGGGGTTGTTTGTTTTACTGGTATTGAATTGTATGAGTTGCTTGTCTATTTTGGAAATTAATCCTTTGCTAGTTGTTTCAGTTGTTCTTATCTTCTCATATTCTGAAGGTTGTCTTTCCACCTTACTTATAGTTTTCTTTATTGTTCAAAAACATGTTTAATCAGTTTAATCTTGTTTAGATTTTTTTTCCCCATTACACTAGGAATTGGGTCATAGAGAATTTATGTCATCTAGTGTTTGGCCTATGTGTTCCTCTAAGAGTTTTATAGGTTTTGGTCTTACCTTACGTCTTTAATCCATTTGGAGTTTACGTTTGTGTATGGTTTTAGGAGTATTCTAACTTCATTCTTTTACATATAGATCTCCAGTTTTCCCAGCACCATTTATTGAAGAGGCCGTCTCTGCCCCATTGCATATTCTTGCCTCCTCTGTCAAAAATAAGGTGCCCATGGATCCACAGGTTTGTTTCTGGGCTTTCTATCTTGTACCATTGGACTATATTTCTGTTTTTGTGCCAGTAGCATATTGTCTTGATGACTGTAGCTTTGTAGTATAATCTGAAGTCAGGAAAGTTGATTCCTCCAGCTGTATTCTTCTTTCTCAAGACTGCTTTGGCTATTTGGGATCCTTTGCATTTCCATAAAAGCTGTCAAATGTGTTTTCTAGTTCTATGAAAAATGCATTGGTAATTTGGAACAGATCATATTGAAGCTGTAAATCATATTTGATTGTATTGTCATTTTAGCAATATTGATTATTTTCCTTCCCAAGAACATGAAATATCTCACCATCTATTCATGTTGCCTTTGATTTCTTTCTTTAAGGTTAGTTACTCAGTTGTTTCTGACCCTTTGTTACCCTATAGACTGTAGCTCTCCAGGCTCCTCTGTCCATGGAATTCTCCAGGCAAGGATAGCATAGTGGGTTGCCATTTCCTTCTCCAGGGGATCGTCCCAACCCAGGGGTCAAGCCCAGGTCTCTCGCATTGCAGGTACATTCTTTACAGACTGAGACACCAGGGAAGCCTTTTATTTCATTTCTTCCTTACGAGTTTCTGCATACAGTTATTTTGATTCCTTAGGTAAGTTTATTCCTAGATATTTAATTCTTTTTACTGCAATGGTGCCTGGGATGTACGTCTTAATTTCTCTGATTTTTCATTGTTAGTATATAGAAATGCAAGTGATTTCCATGCATTAAAATTGCATGCTGCATCTTTTCCATATCGACTGATTACCTCTAGTAATCCCCTCTGATACGATCTTTAGGGTTTTCTATGTACACTTATTATGTCATCTGCAAATAGTGAGAACTATATTTCTCATTTTCTCATCAGGATTATGTTCATTTGTTTTTCATCTCTGATTGTTCCAGCTAGGGCTTTCAGAATGATGTTGAATAGTAGTGGTGAGAGTAGACACCCGTGCCTTGTTCCTGATCTTGGGGGGAATGCTTTCAATTTTTCACCACTAAGAATAATGTTTGCGGTAAGCTTCTCATATGTGGCCTATACTATGTTGAAGTAGGTTCATTCTATGCCCATCTTTTGAAGAGTTTCAATCATAAATGGGTGCTGAGTTTTGTTAAAGGCTTTTTTCTGCATCTATTGAGGTGATCTTGCGGGTTTCATCTTTTAGTTTGTTAATATAGTGTATTACATTGATTGATTTATGTGTAGTGAAGAATTCTTGCATTTCTGGAATAAACTTGATGTGATAATGGTGTATGTGTTTTTTGATGTGTTGTTGACTTTTGTTTGCTAAAATGTTGTTGAGGATTGCTGCATCTGTGTTCATCAGTGATATTGGTCCGCACTGTTCTTCTTTTGTGTTGTCTTTCTCTGGTTGGTATCAGGGTGATGTTCGCCTTGTAGAATGAGTTTGGAAGTGTTCCTCCCCCTGCAATATTTTGAAAGAGTTTTATAAGGGTATATATTAACTCTTCTCTAAATGTTTGATAGAATTCTCCCGTGAACCCATTTTGTCCTGGACTTTCGTTTTTCTTGGGGATTCTTGATCACAGCTTCCATTTCAGTGCTTGTAACCTGGTTGATCATAATTTCTATTTCTTCCTGGTTCAATCTTGGATGTTTGAACTTTTCTAAAAGACTGTCCATTTCCTCCAGGTTATCCAATTTATGGCCATAGAGTTGTTCATAATAGTCTCTTATAATACTTTACGTTTCTGCATTCTCTGTTTTAACCTCCCCTTTTTCATTTCCAGTTTTCTCGACTTTATTTTCTCATTTCTCTTGATGAGTCTGCATAAAGATGTGTCAACCACGTTTATCTTTAGAAAGAACAAGCTTTCAGTTTTATTAATCCTTACTATTGTTTCTTTCACTTATTTTTCATTTGTTTCTGCTGAACTTTATGATATCTTTACTTCTACCCATTTTTTTTTCTTCTTTTTCCAGCAGTTGTAGGTGTAAAGTTAGTTTGTCTATCCAATGGTTTTCCTGTTTCTTGAAGTAGAATTTTATTGCTATAAACTTCACTCTTAGATCTGCTTTTCTGTATCCCATAGATTTTGACTTGTCGTGTGTTCATTTTTCTTTGTTTCTATAAGTTTTTTTTTTAAATTTCTCTTTTGATTTCTTCAGTAACCTGTTGGTTATTTAGAAACAAGTTTAATCTCCATGTGTTAGTGATTCTTAAAGTTTTGTTTTTGTTTTGCATATGATATCTAGTCTCATAAGCATAGTTGTAGAAGAAGATACTTGATATGATTTCAATTTTCTTAAATTTACTGAGTCTTGATTTGTGACCCAAGATGTGATCTATCCTGGAGAATGTTCCATATGCACTTGCAAAGAAGAAATATTCTTCTGCATTTGGATGGGAGGCCCTGAAGATACAAATGAAACCCATGCCATCTTCTCTCTCCTTTAAGACTTGTGTGTTCTTATTAATTTTGTTTTGATGATCTGCCTATTGTTGTGAGTGGGGTATTAACGTTTCCTATTATTGCATTCCTGTCAATTTCTCCTTTATATCTGTTAGTGTTTGTGTTGCCGAGAGCAAGTATATGGGTCTTATTTTTGTATCCATTCAGCCAGGCTGTGTCTTTTGAGCATGTAATCTATTTATTTTTTAAGGAGTTATTGATATATATGTTCCTATTGCTATTTTCTTAATCGTTTGGGGTTGATTTTGTAGATCTTTATTTCTTCTCTTGTATTTCTGGACTATATAAGTCCCTTTAACGTTTGTTGTAAAGCTGCTTTGGTGGTACTGAGTTCTCTTAAATTTTGCTTGTCTGAAAAGCTTTTTGCTTCTTCATCAATTTTGAATGAGATCCTTTCTGGGGACTATAATCTTGGTTGTAGATTTTTCTCTTTCAATACTTTAGATATAACCTGCCATTCCCTTCTGTCCTGCAGAGTTTATGCTGAAAGTTCAGTGGTTATGCATTTGGGGTTTCCCTTGTATGTTACTTGTTGCTTCTTCCTTGATGCTTTTAATTTTCCTTCTCTGTGTTTAATATGTGTTACTTTGATTACTATGTGTCTTGCCATGTTTCTCCTTGGGCTTATCCTGTATGGAACTCTTTGTGCCTCTTGGTCGTGATTGACTATTTCCTTTTCCATGTTAGGGAAATTTCCAACAATAATCCCTTGAAAAATATTCTCATACACTTTCTTTCAATCTTGTTCTCTGGGACCTGTATAATTCAAATGCTGGTGAGTTTGCCATTGTCCCTGAGTCCACTGAGATTATCCCCAGTTCTTTTCATTCTTTTTATTTTATTCTGCTCTTCAGAGGTTACTTCCACAATTTTACATTCCAGCTCATTGATGCCTTTGTCTGTTTCAGATATGCTGTCATTGATTCCTTCTAGAGTATTCTTAATTTCAATAATTGTGTTGTTTGTCACTGTATGTTTATTCTTTTATTCTTATTGGTCTTTGTTAATTGACCTTTGCATGTTCTCTATTTTGTTTACAAAGTTTCTGATCATCTTTACTATTATTTTTCTTTATTTTTTTTTTTCAGTTCATTTGCCTATTTCCACTTTATTTGAGCTCCTGTGTTTATACTTTGTTCCTCTATTTGTGGAGTACTTCTCTGCATTTTCTTTCTTACCTTTCTTTAAGTAAACTTTCTGTGTCTGAGTTCTCCTTTGCCTAGGCTTCAAGTTTGAATTCTTTCTTTCATTGGTTTCTGCCCTCCGAAGGTTGTTTTAGTGGATTCTGTGAGCTTCCTATAGGGTGAGATTTGTGTTGAATTTTTGTTTGTTTGTTTGTTTTTCCTCTTAAGGGCTAGCTTAAATGAGTTAGTAATCCTGTCTGATGATGATTTGGTTTGCATTTTTGTTTTAGGGTTTTTGTTGTTGTTGTTGTTTACATGAGGCGTCCTGCTCAGGGTGTTACCATTGGTTGCTCTCGAGTGATGCTGGGTCTTGTATTCAAGTGGTTTAGTTTATGTAAGTTCTCTCTATTTGATACTCAGTAGGGTGAATTATCTGACCATTTAGGGTTTTGGAATCAGCGCTCACAATCCAATGGCTCAGAGCTTGATCTCTGGTCAGAAATAAAGATTCCACCAGTGGTTTGTTATGACATTATGTCAGATCAAACAAGTGTCCAAAGATGAGAAGCCAAAGATGAATCCCATAAAGGCAGTTATAAGATAAGACACATAATAATTAAATAAAATGGAATATACACATTTACTTATGCACCTATAAGCAAAGTCAGAACAGTTCAAAAAAATAAAGTACAGTAGGTTGAGCTGGTAAAACTGTAAAACAAAAGTTATGTTAAAATGTTAAGAAGAAAACTAATTAAAACCAAACTGGAAAACAAACTAAAGCAAAGTGTTGAGTGGGTATAAAGCAATGAAATAAAATTTTACATATGTTTAGAGGAATGAAAAAAAAAAAAAAGGAAAGGAAGAAAAAAATATAAAGGCAAAGGTATATAGCATTAGATGAAGAAATTTTATATACATTGAAGATTAAATGCATGGGGCAAAGAGCTATAGAAAAGAAAACACATGAATCAGTGTGAGAAAATGTGATAGGATTTTAAAAATTAAAATTTTAATAAGAAAAAATGAAAACAATACAAGAAGAAGATGAACGAAAAGAGGAAAACTCCACAGAACTGCAAAAGCCCAAGGTAGAGGCAGAGGTTTATAGTAACAATAAAAATTGTGACTAAATACATACATGTACATATTGACCCATAAGCAAAATCAAAACATTCCAACAAAAATAACAGGAAAGAAAAATATATATACACCGGTACAAAATTAACCAAGTACAGCACGGACTGGAAAACAAAGCTAAAGCAAGGGGCCAATTCAGGAATAAAGCAATTAAAATAAACCTAACAAATACATTGAGAGGAAAGGGAAGTAAAGAATGAAAGAATAGTTTTACAAAGTTAAACAGAGGCTGATAAGGGAGATTCATACACATTAAAGATTAACTGCAAGGGGGAAAGAACAGTAGGAAAAGCAAGTAAAGGAATAAATGTAGAAATAATCATAGGGTTAAAAATTAAAATTTGAAGAGAGAGAGAGAAAGGCAAACTCTACAAAACTACAAAGGCCAACGTAGAGGAAGAGGCATGTAACAACAACAGCAACAAAACAGAGTGACTGGGGGAAAAGAAACCCTCAAAAGCTTAATTAGATTCCATACTGAAAAAAAAAAAAATGTAACAACTACAACACAGGGGATGTGGTGGGGCAGGGGGAGAAGAAAGAAAGAAATTCTGAAAGATCTGCAGAACAAGTCAAAATATAAGAAAGAGAAATGTTTCTCTTGAGTGAATGCTGTCAGAGTCCTTTCCCTCACTGGGAGTCACAGTTCACCTCCCTTCCCTAGGATGACCCCCAACACTCTGCTGATCTCTGGATCTGCTGTGGAGGCAGCTCAGATTCCAATGTGGACCTACTCCTGTGTGTTCTTGGCTCAAATGCCCACAGCTATCAGAACCAGTATGGTTTCTTTTGTGGGAGCTATCAATTACCTTTTATATATTCCTTAGACACAGAGTCTGACGAGTTGATCATGTGGATTTAATCTGCAGCTTGTACAGCTGGTGGGAGGGTTTTGTCTATTCTTCCACAGCCTCTTCCCTTGGGTTTCAATTGTGATTTTATTTCCAACTCAGCATGCGGGTTGGCCATTAGGGTTCGCTTCTGGGGCTGACCTGGAGGACTTGTGTTTGTCCCATTAGGGCTAGGTGTGGAGGTGGTGCAGCTGCTTGAGTCCCAGGGATCCTGGCAGCACCAGCTACTCAGGGGGGAGTTATCAGTTATGGCAGAAGGAAATAAAGTGCTCTAGAAAGGTATGGCAACCATTATTGATAAATATGCTCCAGTATTCTTGCCTGGAGACCACTCCCCCATCTGACAGAAAAAGCCTGACAGGGCACAGTCTACTGGGCCTAAATGAGTGGGAAACTGCCCAAGTGATCCTGAGTGCATAGACGCAAGATATGTTGCCCATGGCAGCTTTGACCTAGTGAGTATTGAGAATGAAGGTGGCATAGCTGATTGGCTGAGGACACTCTGGTGGTTCCAAGTGTTGCAGGGACACGGACTGCCTCCACCACAGGAATCATGGCCCTATCAAGTCTTTCTTTGAGCCTCTTGTAGCTGGCGATCAGACGGCCTCTTTGACCAGTCATTTTCTGGGATTCTGCCCACTCAGGCAAGTAGAGGGCTCCCTTGCCTGGGTTCCGTCTCTGTCGCTCCATGTGGTTAGGCACATAGAGGGACCTTCTGCCTGGGATACTATTCAGTAGATCTGTGCATCAGACACATAAAAGGACACCCTGGGTGGGGTCCTATCTGTAGTTTAGTGTGTTAGGCTCTTGATGTGCCAGCCTCTCTATTGTTCAGTTGCCAATGCTGCTGTGTGGGGAGAGAGAATCTATAGTGATGCCTTCACCCCCTACACGTGACTCAGCAGTATTCGCCTTGCTTCCATGGTTGCCAGGCTTTCCTACACAAGCATTTCCCACCACAGGATCCTCCCTTACATCCCCTCTCTTTGTCTCTCCACAGTCAATATAGGCCCTCATCCTGTGATTCCTTCACAGTCCCCAAACTCCAGGTCCCAGGCATGGGTCCAGGGGACCCATTTTGTTGTCCAGGGTGTGTATGGCTGTGGCAAGGACTGTCTGATTCTCATTCTATTTAGGCTGCCACAGTACAGCTGTTTCAGTGGCAGTCTTAAATGTTTCCTCTCTGATTCAGACAATTACCCTGATGTGGGGATTGGACCCTTGCTTCAGTTCCCCCATCCACCTTGAGCAGCTCATATCCTACTAACACTCCTGGTTTTCCTCCTAGTTCCTTCATCCTGATAACTTTACATGATTCTACATATTCTTGTCCTCTGGTCAGCTCCTCCTGTCCATTCTCAGCTGGTGTTCTTCATGCATATGTGTGTCTGAAGGTTTTCCTGACGTATCCATGGAGAGAGATACATTCCATGTTCACCTATTACTCCACTATCTTGTTCTGTGAAACTTAAAAAGCTTTCGCTCACAGGAGAAACTATAAGGAAGGTGAAAAGTCACCCTTGTGAATAAAAGAAAACAGTAACAAATGAAGCAACGGACAAATAATTAATCTCCAAAATGAGCAAGCAGTTCATGCAGCTCAACACCAGAAAACTAAATGACCAATTTATTTTTTTTTCAAATGGCCAAACTAAACAGACATTTCCCCAAAGAAGAAGTATAGATGGCTGACAAACACATGAGGAGATGCTCAACATCACTCATGAACAGAGAAATACAAATCAAAGCCACAATCTGGTGATATTTAACACTGGTCAGAATGGCTGACATCAAAAAATCTATAAGTAATAAATGCTGGGGAAGGTGTGCAGAAAAAGGGATCCTCTTATACTCTTGGTGGGCCTGCAAGCTACTTTGGCCACTATGGAGAACAGTGTGGAGATTCCTTAAAACACTTGTAATAGGACTACCATATTACCCAGCAACCCCACATCTGGGCATACACACGAGGGAAAACAGATTTGAAAGAGAGACATGTACTCCAGTGTTCAGTGGAAAAATGTTTACACTATTTAGGAAGTGGAAGCACTCTAGATGTCCATCAGTTTGCAAATGAATAAGAAAGTTGTACTAAATATACATAATGAATTGTTACTCAGCTATAAAAAAAAAATAACATATTTGAGTCAGTTCTCATGAGGTGGATGAAATTGGAGCCTGTTATACAGATTGAAGTAAACCAGAAACAGAAGTGCCCATATAGTATATTAGCATGTATATATGGAATTTGGAATGCGGTAAGGGTGAGTCCTTATGCAAGAGAACAAATGAGACACAGATGTTAAATAGTCTTTTGGACTATGAGGGAGAAGCTGAAGGTGGGACAATATGAGGGAACTGCAATTTAGCATGTTTCTTACCATATGTCGAATAGATGACCAGTGCAAATTCATTACATGAAGCAGGGCATTCAAAGCTGGTTTACTGGGAAAGTGCAGAGGAATGGGGTGAGGGAGGAGGTGCGATTGGGTTCAGGGGAGCTGGGACACACGTACACACCCAGGGCGGATTCATATCAATGTATGGCAAAACAACAACAACAACATCCAAAAAACAAAAACACAACAAAATTGTAAAGTAGGTAACCTGGAATTAAAACACATTAATTAAATCAAACAAAGAAAATAATATATATTTCTATTTCCAGTTTTTTTTTTTTTTTTAAGACATCTCCACACTGTTCTCCATACCAGCTGTACTAGTTTGCACTCCCACCAACAGTTTAAGACGGTTCCCTTTTCTCCACACCCTCTCCAGCATTTATTGCTTATAGACTTTTGGATAGCAGCCGTCCTGACTGGCGTGTAATGGTAACTCATTGTGGTTTTGATTTGCATTTTCTCTGATAATGAGTGATGTTGAACATCTTTTCATGTGTTTGTTAGCCACCTGTATGTCTTCTTTGGGGGAAATTTCTGTTTAATTCCTTTGGCCCATTTTTTGATTGGGTCACTTATTTTTCTGGAATTGAGCTGCAGGAGTTGCTTGCATATTTTTGAGATGAATCCTTTCTCTGTTGCTTTGTTTGCTATTATTTTCTCCCAGTCTGAGGGCTGTCTTTTCACCTTGCTTATAGTTTCCTTTGTTGTGCAAAAGTTTTTAAATTTCATTAGGTCCCATTTGTTTATTTTTGCTTTTACTTACAATATTCTGGGAGGTGGGTCATAGAGGATCCTGCTGTGATTTATGTCGGAGAGGGTTTTGCCTATGTTCCCCTCTAGGGTTTTTTTTTTTCTGGTCTTACACTTAGATCTTTAATCCATTTTGAGTTTATTTTTCTGTATAGTGTTAGAAAGTGTTCTAGTTTCATTCTTTAACAAGTGGTTGACCAGTTTTCCCAGCACCAGTTGTTAAAGAGGTTATCTTTTTTCCATTGTATATTTTTTCCTCCTTTGTCGAAGATAAGGTGTCCATAGGTTCATGGATTTATCTTTCTATTTGGCTTTCTATTCTGTTCCGTTGATCTATATTTCTGTCTTTGTGCCACTACCATACTGTCTTGTTGACTGTGGTTTTATAGTATAGTCTGAAGTCAGGCAGGTTGATTCCTCCAGTTCCATTTTTCTTTCTCAAGATTGCTTTGGCTGTTCGAGGTTTTCTGTATTTCCATACAAACTGCCATATGACCCAGCAATCTCACTTCTAGGCATACACACCGAGGACACCAGATCTGAAAGAGACACGTGCACCCCAATGTTCATCGCAGCACTGTTTATAATAGCCAGGACATGGAAGCAACCTAGATGCCCATCAGCAGACGGATGGATAAGGAAGCTGTGTATACCATGGAATAGTAATATACATCATGGAATATTACTCAGCCATTAAAAAGAATTCATTTGAATCAGTTCTAATCAGATGGATGAAACTGGAGCCCACTATACAGAGTGAAGTAAGCCAGGAGGATAAAGACCAATACAGTATGTTAACACATATATATGGAGTTTAGAAAGATGGTAACAATAACCCTATATGCAAAACAGAAAAAGAGACACAGATGTACAGAACAGAATTTTTGGACTCTGTGGGAGAAGGCGAAGGTGGGATGTTTTGAGAGAACAGCATCAAAACATGTATATTATCTAGGGTGAAACAGATCACCAGCCCAGGTTGGATGCATGAGACAAATGCTCGGGCCTGGTGCACTGGCAAGACCCAGAGGGATCAGGTGAAGAGGGAGATGGGAGGTGGGATCTGGATGGGGAATACATGTAAACCCATGGCTGACTCATGTCAATGTATGACATAAAACACTACAATATTGTAAAGTAATTAGCCTCCAACTAATAAAAATTAATGAAAAAAAATATATCTCATATTTTATACCTGAATGCTAGGCAATGTAGCATAATGTAGACTGAGTAAAACTGATTTCTGGCACCTTGAGTCATCAAGGAGGAAAGAAAAAAAAAAAATCAGTCCATCTGTGCATAAGCAACCTCCAGAGGTTAACTACAACAAATATTTTAGGAGGGCATTTGTCTCACACGGTCCCAGCGTGTGCCAAACTCTGTGAGGAAGGGTCCTAGCTGATGGGCTGATGCTAGGCAATACTAGTCCAGGATGTTCCCCTGTATCTTTCTTACATGTGTGAAACGAGTCTCCAGTGCAGCAGGCCTACTTTCTGGGCTTCCTCCTCCCAGACTCTGCATTTTTCAAAGAACCTTGGCCTTTTCAAAATTCTGGGTCCTACCCTATCATGTCCTCCATTTCCACAGGCCAGCTCATGACCCACAAAAGGGTCCACAAGCAGTGGTTTAAAAGCCCCAACCTACTTGCAATAGTGAAAACTGGACATGGAACAACAGACTGGTTCCAAATAGGAAAAGGAGTACATCAAGGCTGTATATTGTCACACTGCTTATCACACTTATATGCAGAGTACATCATGAGAAACGCTGGGCTGGAAGAAGCACAAGCTGGAATCAAGATTGCTGGGGGAAATATCAATAACCTCAGATATGCAGATGACACCACCCTTATGGCAGAGAGTGAAGAGGAACTAAAAAGCCTCTTGATGAAGGTGAAAGGGGAGAGTGAAAATTTTGGCTTAAAGCTTAACATTCAGAAAACTAAGATCATGGGGTCCCATCAACTCATGGGAAATAGATGGGAGACAGTGGAAACAGCATCAGACTTTGATTTTTGGGGCTCCAAAGTCACTGCAGATGGTGACTGCAGGCATGAAATTAAAAGATGCTTACTGCTTGGGAGGAAAGTTATGATCAACCTAGATAGCATATTAAAAAGCAGAGACATTACTTTGCCAACAAAGGTCCATCTGGTCAAGGCTATGGTTTTTCCAGTGGTCATGTATGGATGTGAGAGTTGTACTGTGAAGAAAGCTGAGTGCCGAAAAATTGATGCTTTTGAACTATGGTCTTGGAGAAGACTCTTGAGAGTGCCTTGGACTGCAAGGAGGTCCAGTCAGTCCATCCTAAAGAAGATCAGTCCTGGGTGTTCATTGGAAGGACTGATGTTGATGCTGAAAGTCCAATACTTTGGCAATCTGAGAGAAGAGTTGACTCATTTGATAAGACCTTGATGCTGGGAAAGATTGATGGCAGGAGGAGAAGGAGACGGCAGGGGATGAGATGGTTGGATGGCATCACTGACTCAATGAACATGGTTTGGGTGGACTCCGGAAGTTGCTGATGCGGGTACATGGGATCACAAAGAGGTGATCACCCCTGAGCGGTCGAGCTGAACTGAAGTGAACTTGCTGTTAAAGTGAGTTATTTGTGAGGATTTTCAGAAGAAATGGAATGAAGAAACCCACATACAGCAGAGTGAAGCTAAATCTAATCTCAAAGCCCCACAACTCGTGATTTACAGCTGCCAATGCCTCAAGCACCTATCCCTGCTTCCAGGTAAAAACACAGGCAACAGCACACCTGCAATTTTGACCATGTTCATTCTCTCAATGTCATTCCAGATTAGTGGACCCACTATCCTGAGTTGTTAGTAGCTTTCCTTTCCTCCCTTTTATCCTGGACAGGGGCACTGTGCCAAAGTCTCAGTTAGACTCCCCCTTCTCTGCACACCTCCTGATTCCTTCTCTGTTTGCTGCATGTCTCATTTCCTCTTGCCTTCATTTCCTTGTCAATGATTCGCCAGAGACCACCACTCTCCCATACAGAAACACACACAAACACAGGCCTCACTAGAACACTCATATACAGACATACGTGTTCAAGTCATACAGACAAACAACAACAACAGCAAAAAGCAAACAGGGAACACAACTCTTTCAGTAGCTGAAGGACCACTTGTTCTTATGCAATGCAGAGATTACCGTGCTTCTTCCAGAAATATCCCTGTTGGCTTTTTACCCGTGAAGTGTAGGGGTTACATCTTGCCTGAGAGAACATTTTCATCCAGATACAGGAGATACAGAGAATTCCATACTTTCAGGCGGAAAAATATCTGTCTTGATGTATATAAGAGAATGACATATACTTCCATATTTCATGAAGAAGCAATGGTGCCCAGATTTTCCCTCATATAATAGAGATAATTCCTGTTCCATATTGTTTCTCTGTGCCTTAGGGCAACCAGTAGCAAATGGTCATATATGAAATGTGGCAAATTCCGAGTTTCAGGTAAGGGAATCCCCGCCCAAATTTTCACATTGGATGTATAGGGAATTTCACATTACCTGGAAGTAGATCAGCCTCTAGATTTCTGTAGCACAAAATACAACTCAGCGTATCTTGACGTCAAGTCAGCACCAAATTGTTCATAGGTAAAGTGCTAAGAATTCGCTACTTCATTGAGTAAAGTTGGCACCCTATTTTCCTGAGTGAGCTACATAGTTTTCAGATGTCTATGGATAAATTCATTGCACAGCTTTTTGTATCTGAATGATGTGAAACTGAGATCTCACTGGGGGTGGAATTTCTTATGTGTTGTATGGAAGATCCAATGCCTCATGTGTGAAAATGTGAGCAGAGATGTTTATATGTGACCTATAGAGTATTTTCTGTTCACATAGAAAATGAGTGGCCAGAGTTCAAATGTGAAATGTAGATGATACCTATGTGGCATGAGAAAATTGGCACCGGCATCATGCATGGAATCCAGAGTAAAAAGCAATTCAATACTTTCCATAGGATTATCTGCGTTGATTTTTCTATACATGAAACATGAAAATAACATATAGGAAAATCTGTTTCCACTGGTCTCTATGGCTATTCTTTCATATTACATATTTTCTTCAGAAAACCATCATACGTATTTTCTCGTATGAAATATCCAGAATTTCAAATTGCATGCAGAAAAAATATACCCTCATATTCTCAACTGTAAGATACACATCATTCCATATTTGTTAGGACAAACGGTTCTATGATTTCCAAATATGAAACAGGGAGAATTCCATACTTCACATTGGAAAATCTCTGCCTAGAAACCCTCGCTAATGCTTTCATAGGGGACACATTGAGAATCTGAGCTTTCCCCATGACTTCATGGCAAATGGATGGGAAAGCAGTGGTAACAGTGGCAGACTATCCTTTGAGGGACTGCAAAATTCAGTGTAGTTGGTGGCTGCCGCCAGGATATTAAAAGACGCTGGTTCCTCAGCAGAGAAGTTATGAGCAAACTAGACAGAGGGTGAAAGAGCAGGGGCAATACATTTCCACGAAATGTCTGTCTCGCCAAAGCTATTGTGTCCCCAGGAGTCATGTGCAGATGTGAGAGTTGACTTGAAAGGAAGGTGAGCATGGAAGAAAGTTGATGCTTTTAAACTGTCCTGTTGGAGAAGACTGTTGAGAGTCCCTGGGACAGTGAGGAGATCCAAGTGGTCCATATTAAAGGAAATCAGTCCTAACGATCGTTTGGAAGGACTAAGGCTGAAGCTGAAAATCCACTAATTTGGCCACTAGCAGTGAAAAACTGACTCATGGGAAAAGTCCCTGATGCTGGGAAACATTGAAGGCAGGAGGAAAAGGGTGCAACAGAGGGTGAGATGGTTGGACAGAATCTCTGACTCAGTGGACATGAGTGAACTCTGGAAGTTGATGATGGACAGGGAGGCCTGGCATGTTGCAGTTCATGGGTTCTCAAAGAATTGGACAGGACTGAGTGATGGAACTGCACTGCACTGATAGAGAACTTCATATTGAATGGAGGACAAACAAATGCCCATATTTTCAAAGCTGACATACAGGGGTTCCATATATCGTGAGAGAGAGTGTGTACACAGAAATTCATAAAGGTAACAGAAAGAATTCACAATTTGTTTCCCGTGTATGTTGAATACCATATTGCATGCAGGAAAAGACATGCCTAGGTTTTCCAATGACATTTTTAGGGTATTCCATCTCGTTATGCATTTAATGTAGAAATGACGGAACCCATATTTTCAAGTGTAGACTATAAAGCATTGCATATCTCAGAAATTAAACCCACACTCACATGTTCATAAGTGGAATACAGTGAATTCCACATTTCATGTAGGACGATCTACCCCCAGCTATTCATATGGGACATGTAGCACCTGGCTTGTCATATGGAGAAAACCCAGTGTCTAGATTGCCTGTACGTAATGTAAGGATTCTGTATTTCATAGAAAACTATCTGTGGTAAGATGTCCCCATTTGAAATATAGACAGTTGAATATTTCATGCATCTAGGTTGCACTCAAACGTTTATATCTGAAATATGTATATGCCATATGTCGTCTTACATATTCTGTCACCTGGTTTCCATGTGAGAAATGATCCCTGATCACAAATTCCCTGATCACAAATTCCTTATCAGGTGAATGAAAGAGAATATGTGCAATACCGAGAATTCCACATTGCATGTAGGAAAGTCAATTGCAGATATAAGCATGTGAGATACAGAGGAGTCCATATCTCCGTTGGAAGCATGCACATCTAGATGAGAAATACGGCACACCAAACATACCGTATTTCATGCAAGAGAAATGTGTGCCTTGACATTTCATGTGAAATGATGATGTTGGCCAAATTGAGGGAAGATGATCCGCACCATTTCCTGAATGAATTACAGAGGTTCCATATTTCATGTGGGAAGAATCTGTGCAGGGACTGTAAAAAGGGAAATTAAAATAATGGCATCTCATATGTGAAAGTGTCTGGGCACAGTGCTAGATCTCAAAAGGAATGAGAATTTCCAATTTAATGAAGGAAAACGGGTGCCATGAGTTTCCACAGGATTCCACATCTTCACATAATATTACCTGCACAGAGATGCAGATAAATGGAAATGGAATCTGTGGTGTCTATACACAATCTAGATGTACCACTGAGCTCCAAAAGAGTATGCATGTGACTCAACTCACAGGAGGTGAATGACCATGGAGCCTCTTCTACCATGTTAACTCAGAAAGAGAAAGACAAATTTTAAGACTAACTCATGTATATGGCTTTTAAAAAGACAGTACTGAAAATCCTACACGCAGGGTATCAAAAAAGACACAGAGGTAAAAAACAGACATCTGGACTGAGCGGGATAAGGCAAGAATAGGATGATTTGAGAGAAGAACACTGAAATGTATCCATTATCATGCATATATAGACTAAATGACCAGTGCGATTTTGGTCCAGGCCTCAGGACACTCTAGGTGGTACTCTGAGACAGCCCAGAGGGAGCGAGTGGGTAGGAAGCTATTATATTTTTCTACATGATTCCCTTGGTTTGCCTCTCCTACTCTTCTTTTCCCCTTGCAGCTTATCTTTGATGTATATAAATCTTCATTGACCTCTGTCTATTCTTTCTTTTCTTTTCTTTCCTTGGGTTCCTCTCCAGATATTTGTCATTTTGTTTTCATTGTTTTATTTCCTAATTAGTACATTACTTTACTTGTGTTTCCATTTTGTGCTATAGTTAATTTTGCATTTTACTGGTAAATGCAATATTTAATTTACATTCTTCACTGGCTCAATCAACATTATTTGCTTTTGTTGGACTGTTTTCATTTTGGTATGGGTGTCTGTGTATATGTATACGGGTATATTCCATTATTTTCATTATTATTAGCCTGATTTTACCTGCTATTTGTCTGGAATTTATCTTTGGTTTCTGATGCTTGCATATTTCCTATCATCTCAATTAATGCCATAATAAACCAGTCATGAAATCTTCGTTCCTCACCAGAGGTTCAGCCCTGAGCCTTTGGAATGAGGTCACTGACTCCAAGATCCTAGACTACCAGAGAACTAAGCCAAGGGAGTATCAAATACTGATAATTCACACAAAGGAAATCTTTGAATATACCTAGCATCACCCAGCCCTCAGAAGCATCCTGTGTTGGACATCTCATCGACAAAACATAAGAAAAACAGAAATCCAATCATCAGCCTATAGGATTACCACCTCACTCAGCCATGGCCTTCAGAAGAAAAACAAATAAACAAAAGCTCACCACAATCTCACCCTATATTGAACCATACACAACGACTGGACCAACCTTAGGAGGGTAGAACCAAAAGGAAAAAAAAAAAAAAAATCAAATTTTAAGTTTGAAAAAAGGATATCTCAAACACAGTATGTAAACGATAATAAAAACAATGAAAATGCAGAGAGATACTACACAAATTGAGTAAGAAACTAGAAACACAGAAGTTCACAGAAATGAAGAGGAAATAGGAAAATCACCTGCAGAAGAATTAAGAATAGCAATAGTAAACATGACCAAAAACATTGAAAAGAAAATTGAGAAAATTCAAGAATCAATGAACAATACTAGACACATGAAAAAATAAAAATAAAGGGACAAACAACACAATTATTGAAATTAAAAATACTCTAAAAGGGATCCATAACAGAATATTGGAAGCAGAAGAACAAATTGTTGAGGTGGAAGAAAAATTGTTGGATATAATTGCTCATGAGGAATATAACATAAAAGGTAGGAAAAGATTGGAGGATAATCTCAGAGGCTTCAGGAACAAAATCAAATGCACTAAGAATGAAAGTATAGGGTCCCAGACAAAGGAGAGAAGAAAATATGATATGAGAAATTTTTGAAGAGATTATAGTTCAACATCTCACTTAAAAGGAAAAGGAAATAATCAATCAGGTCCAAGAGGCACAAAGAGCACCTTACAGAATAACTGCAGGAGACATATGGCAAGTCACATACTGACCAAGTTAACAAAGACTAAACACCTTTAGAAACTTGTATGCAGGTGAGGAAGCAAAAGTTAGAAGTGGACATGGAACAACAGACTGGTTCCAAATAAGAAAAGCAGTACGTCAAGGCTGTGTATTGTCACCCTGTTTATTTGACATATATGCAGAGTGCATTATGAGAAATGCTGGGCTGGAAGACGCACAAGCTGGAATCAAGATTGCTGGGAGAAATAACAATAACCTCAGATATGCAGATGACACCACCCTTGTGGCAGAAAGTGAAGAGGAACTAACAGGCCTCATGATGAAATTTTAAGAGGAGAGAGAAAAAGTTGGCTTAAAGCTCAACATTCAGAACACTAAGATCATGGCGTCTGGTCCCATCACTCCATGGGAAATAGATGGGGAAACAGTGGCTGACTTTATTTTTGGAATCTCCGAAATCTCTTCAGATGTTGATTGCAGCCCTGAAATTAAAGACAATTAATCCTTGGAAGGAACGTTATGACCAACCAAGAGAGCATATTAAAAAGCAGAGACATTACTTTGCCAACAAAGGTCAATATGGTCAAGACTATGGTTTTTTTTTTCCAGTAGTCATGTATGGATGTGAGAGTTGAACTGTGAAGAAAGCTGAGCACTGAAGAATTGAGCCTTTTGGACTGCGGTGTTGGAGAAGACTTTTGAGAGTCTCTTGGACTGCAAGGAGATCCAAGCAGTCCATCCTAAAGGAGATCAGTCCTGGGCTTTCATTGAAGGACTGATGCTGAAGCTGAAACTCCAATACTGTGGCCACCTCATGTGAAGTGTTGACTCATTGGAAAAGACCCTGATACTGGGAGGGACCAGGGGCAGGAGGAGAAGGGGATGACAGAAGATGACATGACTGGATGGCATCACCGACTCGATGGACATGAGTTTGAGTAAACTCCAGGAGGTGGTGATGGATAGGGAGCCCTGAGGTGCTATGATTCATGGGGTCACAAAGAGTTGGACACGACTGAGCGACTGAATTGAACTGAACTGAAACACCAAGAAAGAATATTTCATAAACAGCCAGGGAGAAGCAACAACTAACTTACAAGGGAAACCCCATATGCTTAACAGCTATTCTTTCAGCAGAAACTCTGCAGGCCTGAGGGGATTGGCAGAATATATTTAAAGTACCAAAAGGGGAAAAAAATCTACCACCAAGATTACTGTACACAGCAAGCATCTCATTCATAATTGATGGAGAAATCGAAAGCTGTTCAGACAAGCAAGAGTTAAGAAAAGTCAGTGCCACTAAAGCAGCTTTATAACAAATGTTAAAGGGACTGATATAGTCAAGACATACAAAAGAAGGAAAATCAACTCCAAACAGTTAAGAAAATGACAGTTAGAATACATATATATGAGTACATATATATATGTATACATATGTATATATTCATATATATGTGTATTCATATATATGTATTCATATACATACATACACACACACACACACACGCACACACAGACACACACACACACACACACACACACACACACATATATATATATATATATATATATATATATATATATATACATATATAAATAATTACCTTAAACACAAAGTGATTAAATGTTCTGACCAAAAGACACAGACTGACTGAATGGATACAAAACAAGACCCATATAAGTACTGTCTACAAGAAACACACTTCAGACATAAAGACGCATTCAGTCTAAAAGTGAGAGGATGGAGAAAGATATTCCATTCAAATGGGAAGCCAAAGAAAGCTGGAGTAGTAATCCTTACATCAGGCAAAATAGACCTGAAACTAAAGAAGATTGCAAGAGATAAAGGAGGACACTACATCATGATCAAGGGATCAATCATAGACGAAGACACAACAATTGTAAATAATTATTCACTCAACATAGTAGCACCTCAATACATGAGACAAACACTAACAGACATAAAAAGAGGAACTGGTACTAACACAATCATTGTATCAGACTATAAAACCCCACTCAGATGAATGGGCAGATCATCTTAAATGTGTGTCTTAAATGATACATTAGATGAGATGTATCTCATTGATACCTTCAGGACGTTTCTTCCAAACGCAGAAGAATGCACCCTCTTCTCAAGTGCACATGGAGCATTCTCCAGGATAGACCACACCTTGGCCATAAGTCAAACCTCGGTAAATTTCAGAAAACTGAAATCCTATCAGGCATCTTCTCTGACCACATTACTATGAAACTGGATATCTATTACAAGAAAAACATTGTAAGGAACACAAATGTATGGAGATTAAAAAACATGTCTAAATAAGCAACAGGTTACTGAAGACATCAAAAAGGAAGTGAAAATGTCCTTGAAACAAATGACAATGTAATAAAACATCTCATAATATATGGTATCCATCAAAAGCATCTTTAAGAGGGACATTTATAGCAACCCAAGCCTCCCTCAAGAAACAAACAAAAAGGTATTGAATAGACAATCTAACTTGACACTTAAAACTACAGGAGAAAGCACAAGAATAACAACAACAAAGAGAAAATAATAATAACAAAAACTAGCTTAGTAAAAGGAAATAAATCATAAAGATGTGGGCAGAATAAAAGTAAAAGATATAAAAGAAACAATTGTAAAGATTAATAAAATTTGGTGTTTTGAGAAGATAAGCACACTTCACAAACCTTTAGCTAGAGTCACCAAGATGAAAACAGAGAAGAATAAAATCAGCAAATTAGAAATGAAAAAGGAGAGGTTACAACAGACAACGCTGAAATGCAAAGAATTACAAGAGACAGATATGAACAACTCCACGGCAATAAAGAGGATACCCTGGAGGGAATGGAGAGATGCTTAGCTCAGTTCAGTTCAGTCGCTCAGTCGTGTCCGACTCTTTGCGATCCCATGAATTGCAGTACCCCAGGCCTCCCCGTCCATCACCAACTCCTGGAATTTACTCACACTCATGCCCATCGAGTCAGCGATGCCACCTAGCCATCTCATCTTCTGTCATCCTCTTCTCCTCCTGTCCCCAATCGCTCCCCGTATCAGGGTCTTTTCCAATGAGTCAACTCTTCTCATGAGGGGGCCAAAGTATTGGAGTTTCCGCTTTAGCATCAGTCCTTCCAATGAAAACTGATCTCCTTTAGGATAGACTGGTTGGATCCCTCTGCAGTCAAGGTTCTCTCCAGAGTCTTCTCAAAACACCATAGTTCAAAAGCATCCATTTTGTCACGCTCAGCTTTCTTCACAGTCCAAAGCTCACATCCGTATATGGCCACTGGGGAAAGCCATAGCCTTGACCAGACGGACCTTTCTTGGCAAAGTCATGTCTCTGCTTTTTTAATATGCTATCTGGGTTGGTCATAACTTTCCTTCCAAGGAGCAAGTGTTTTGATTTCGTGGCTGCAATTACTATCGGCAGTGATTTTGGAGCCCCCCATAACAAGAGATGTTAGAAAAGCTCAATCTTCTGACTGAACCAGGAAGAAACAGAAATTACAAAGAAGCCAATTAGACACTCTAAATCATAGCTGTGATGAAAAATTTCCCAAAAGTCAAAAGCCTAGGGGCAGATAACTTCACAGGGGAGTTCTATCAATCATTTAGAGATGAAATAATGCTAATCCGTTGGAAACTCTTTCAAGACATTGCAGAGGAAAGAACAATTCCAAACTAATTCTCCAAGGCCATCCTTACCCTGATGCCATAATCAGACAAAGACAACAGCAACCAATATCTCTGATGAACATAGAGGACAAAACCCTCAACAAAATTTTAGCAGACAGAACTCAACAACACATCAAAAACACATACACAATGATCATGTTGGGATTATTCCAGGGAAGCTAGCATTCTTCAATATATGCAGATCAATCAGTATGATCGTCCATATTTACCAAATGAAAGGTAAAAAGTGTATGATAACTGAAATAGAGGCAGAAAAATAACATTAGATTTAAATATGTAAAATATTATATTAAAATGAAAGCTTAAAAGAACTAAACAAAAAACAGGGGGAAAAAAAGCTGAAATGACTGAATTGTCCATCAACAGGTGATGCAATAAATAAAGCATGCAATGAAATATTATTTGGCCATCAAATGTACATTGTTCTCATACATGCTATAACATGCTATAGTTCTGAAATGATTATGATAATTCAAAGAAGCCAGGAACAAAATCCTGCACACTGCATTAATCAGTACATGTGAATGAATATGTCCCAGACTAGGTAGTTCTCTAAAGACAGACAAGAGAGCAGCAGAGGCCAAGGTACAGATGAAGTGGTAAATGTCTACCAACTGGGCAGTGTTTTTCACTGGAGTGATGAAAATATTCCAGAATGCAGCAGTGGTTATGGTTATGCAAATTATGAAGAAATTACAAATCAATTCATTATACAGTTTAACTTGAAAAATGCATGGTACAGGAACGACATTTCTCTCTCTCTCTAATTTACTGATCTGACCTCTATGTCCAAGAATATTATCCTTCAAAAATAGAGAAATAGGTATTCTCATAAGAACACAAAATTCGGGAATTTATTTTGAGCAGATATCTGGTTTGTTAGAAAGGTTGAAAGGAATTGTATACATAGGATAAGATGATAATGCAGAGAAACTGTGAGTTATGAAAGATTGACATATTGAAGTTTGCCACAAAATAAGAAAATTGCAGACAGCAATTATCCTTCAATGAAAAAAATAAATTACAAAATAAACAAAGGCAAATTGAAATGAAGGATTTTTCATATTATTAGCTGGTAAATATAAATGTTTGGTCTTCTCAATCTTTCCTTTCCACAGATTAAGAATCTTCAAATTTATAGTTTGTGTCATGTATCCAAGATATCTTTTGGCTCTGCAGTAAAGAATCTGCCTGCAATACAGGAGCCATAGCAGACCAGACACGAATTCCATCTTTGGGTCAGAAAGATCCCTCCTAGGAGAACATAGCAATCTACTTCAGTATTCTTGCCTGGGGAATCCCCAAGGCCAGAGGAGACTGGTGGGCTTACAGTTCACTGGGTGGCAACAAGTTGGAGACAACTGAGCAACTAATCAGTAACAGAGACACATTCCTGACAGAAATTCTGAAGATACCAGAAATACATGAGAAAATTCTCAGCCTAGACAAAGTGAAAGAAAATGCCTAGACAGTAGAGCTGAATTATTTTAAAAAGTAGAAACTAGAGCTGAATTATAAAATATTTTAGGCAATAAAATGTCTCCCAACAGTGTTGCAAACAGTGTGTACCACACAAGGGAGAGGAATAAGTTTTAATACTCACTCAGTAGAAAATCGTTCTAGTCACAGTAATAAACTACTGAAACAAAATGTCCAGAAAACAAACATAGTATAAAACCTATATATCATTCCATATCTAATTAAGACTGTACAATTAAAAGGGAATTTTAAAAAATCTGCAAAACTACAATTTAAGCCCCAAAGAACATAAGTTTATTTTGCTTTTTGTTTTGTTTTACTTTTTCCATAGTTTGAAAGTAACTGACAATTAAGCTTGAATTTCACTTTAAAATATATTTTTCAAATTCAACAGAAAATGTTCCAATATAAGATTTTGTACTTTTCAAGCTTAAAATATTTGTACCCATCAGTTAATACTTTGTTTCACTGATTAAGTGGTAAATAAAATCACACTGTGTGTGTTTACCTTGAGAATCATTGTGGTCTCACTGTGTATTTTGAATAAATGCCGTGAATGAGGGGTGTGTAATAGTACATTCCCTCAGGGACTGCAGGTTATGCAGGAAGTGGTCTCAAGGGCTTCCAACCCATTAATGATGCCCTGTAGAATGGAGCAGTGGTATCTATGGCAGCTTGTGATAGCAACGACTGTTTAACAGGGTCTTCTCTAAATTAACTCCCTCATAGAAGACACAGAAGTTTTAAAGATAAGTACTAAAACTGTTGTCACACACACACACATACACACACACATATGTGTGTATGTGTATTTATATGCATATATATACTAAAATGTTTTCCTTGTGAATAATAAATAAAATATTAAAATCTGACATAAATGACAACACACTTTTAAAACTTAAACCAACGGTATTTGAATTTGCAGAGGAAACATAATTACTGACATTAGTTTAGAATATTTGATTGCTGTGGCCAAAACTTCTGAGTATGGAGCTGTTAATAAAAACAGAACCAGGTTTTACTTGGTTTTATTCTTGTAAGAAAACTCCTTGTGGACAATGCCCCCACCCCCTGCCCCAGCACTGCCTGCACTGGTTGTGGGCCACTCCCCCTGATCCATCTGTGGACGGCTACTGCTCCATTCTAAAGTCCTTAGCTTAAAAGGGCCTAAGCAATAATGCCTTTGTGACTTCCATAAACAGCCATTATTTTCCTTCCATTCTTCCCTGCTACCTCCCCTTTTCTTTCCTATTCTTTCTTACTATACAACTGGAAAATTTGCTTTCCGATTAGATGTATTACAAAATACTGGCAACATTCCCCATGTTGTAAAATACATCCTTGAACTCAGCTTACATTTAAGTTTGTGCCTTACACTCCACCACCTCTGTATTTCCCCTTCCCCTCCCCCCATTAGCTGGTAAATAGTCCATGTTCTATATATCTGTGAGCCTCTATTTTCATTATATTCTCCACTTTGTGGGGTTTTAAGATTCTGCAAGTGATACCGTACAGTATTTGTCTTTCTTATTGTACTTAGTATATACCATCCATGTTGCTGCAAATGGTATTAATTTCAATCTTTGCATGGCTGAGTAACAGTCCATAGGTCTCCCTTGGTGGTTCAGTGGGAAAGAATCTGCCTCTCAAGGAGAATATGAGTGCTCAAAACCTAGGTAATGAAGATCCCTTGGAAAATTAAATGGCAACCGACTGGGCTGTTCTTGCCTGGAAAATTCCATGGACAGAAGAGGCTGAAGAAGGTGGAATCCATAGGGTCCCCAAGAGTGGGAAATGACTTAGTGATTGAACAAAAACCAGTGCTCCTTTGAACGCATACACCACATCTTTATCCTATTATGTGTCTCTCATCTAAAGGATATTTAGTTTGATTCTACACTGGTGAATGGTGTGCTTCAGGGAACGTTGGGACACATGCGCCTTTTTGATTGAATTTATATCCAATAATGAAAGTGTTAGATCATGTGTTGTTCCGTCTTAGCTTTTTGAGAAATCGCTATACTAAAAATCACCATTGTTTCATTACTATGGACAATCTTTCAGTAAGCAACTTTGAATTTTTAATTCTGTCAGTTGCTGACATCATATCTTGAGGTGTAATAAACACTACTATGAGGTAGATGCCCTAGGGGCAACTAATTTGATGCTTTTTAGCAAACGGCATTGCTGCCCTCACCCCATGACACAGCTCCCCAGCTAACTTCCCAGCACTGCACTCACATACAGAAAAACAACATCCTCTTCCTCTTCTCCCAGGGGAAGTGTATCTTAGGGGCTCAGTCTGGACACAGTTCTGCCCCATACTTTCTAGCTCACTGGACCTACTAGTCCCCTCTCCAACTGCACAGGAACCATCTCCCTCTCTCTTCACAAACTTTTCCTTTCTCTGTCCTTTCTGCCTGAAGCAGAAAGCAGACACAGATAATTTCATATCAGGTTGATTTTATTGAAATGTCATTATTAATGTATGCTGTTGGTAGAAGATTCAATGTTTTTCCTGTTGGTCACTTTTCAGCATGAGATCCCGAAGAATTCTGAGGTCTCTAACCATGTTCTGAAGTCACTGGCTATGCATTTGTCCAGCAGGAAGGGCAGGGGTCTCCAGGATCTCTGGGGCCTCTTCCAGTTTGTTCTGATTCAGCTCTTCATTCACCATGGAATGCTGGCTACAGAGCTTTGAGCCTCTGATTTTCTTAAGATTCTCTGAGGTGGGAGGTTTTTGAGAAGCTTTCTTGGTCAGCTTTGATCGAATGTGCTTATTTACCCTCACACTTACCCTGGTGACTTGGAGAAAACAAGAGAAGGAGCAAAGAATGACATTGGTTTGGGGGAGAGGGTAGTTATGGTTGGAACTGATGGCTTCAGGAGAGGAAGTGTGACCAAGAGGGGGCATGTGCAAGACAAGGAAAGGGGAGAGTGTTTATGGGGCAGTGTCATTGGGCAAGTTGTGCGTGGGTGGGTTCACTCAGCTTGACACTTCTTTTGGACCTCAGTTGATAGGAGTTCTTCATTTTTTCATCCTGGATAATGAGTCAGCTGTTTCCTAATTGTGCTAGAGACTTTTGGCTTCCCAGTCGCCTTAGTCATTTAGTCTTGTGTGTGTGTGTCTGTGTGTGTTTGTGTGTGTGTTAAGAAATATGTTTTATTTAACCAGTTTTCACAGCTGATTATTTATTCTATAAATCTTTACAGATTGTACAGTTTATATATAGTTCAAACTATGGAACAAAAAAAGTAGGTCCCACAGATGGAAAACTACTGCACCAACCAATGCAAGTAAAGGCAGATTTACACTCTGTAAGCTTTCCATGAACCTGTGAGGTGGTCAGTTCTTAGAAACTTAAAAACAAAGAGCAGCCCAGAGCTCACCATTATACTTTTACACTTGTGTGTGTGTTAAGCACAAAATAATGACATTTGGACAAAGGAGCCCTGCAGTTATTTATTTTAAAGTTACAGGACTTAAAAACTCCTTGGCAATAAATAGCTTTGGTGTGTCAAGTCCTGCTTCCCAGCGGGAGCTCCGGGCAAGCCTGGCCCAGGCCATGAGGTCTGGCACAGCGCAGCCCGGTGAGGTTGGGCAGCCCGGCCATCAGAACTCGTCGATCTTCCTCTGCAGGTACTTGAGCATGGAGTCCATGCCCTGCGCCGAGCCCCAGATCTTCTTCAGCACCTCGCACTCCCGCTCGTTGGCCTGCTCCAGCTCCAACCTCATGTTGCAACGCACAAGGGACTTGGATTTCTCCAGCATGACGGGGTTGCAAGAGGCGAGCTCCTTGATGTGGTCCATGACATCTTGGGTGAAAGTCCCAGTCCAGAACACCCTGGAGACCAGCCCTTTGCCGCATGCCTCCTGTGCCATTAGCTTGCGCCCGCAGAGCAGCATTTCGTTGGCAGATGCTCCTCCCATAATCTTGGGGAACATGATCATGGAACAGCCGTCTGGACTCTGTCCAAAGGTGGTATAGTGCATCTGGAACCATGCCTTTTCATTGGCCCACACCAGGTCACAAAGAGGCAGGATGGATTCTCCTAGCCCAATGGCCGGGCCATTCACAGCTATGATAATAGGCTTCGTGAAGTGGATGAAGGTGTTCACGAAGCTTCTGATGGCCTCTGCCATCCTGGCACTCTCCCCCTTGCGGTCGTCTGTCAGGCACCGGATGAAGTGAATGAAGTCCAGGAAGCAGCAGAAGACGCTGCCCACGGCGCTGAGAAGCACCAGCTTGCTGCCGTCGGCCCCGGCCGTGCTCAGTGCGCTCTGCAGCTCCTTCATGACCTCCGGGTTCAGCGAGTTGTTCTCGGACGACTTGGTGGACAGCAGGATGTGGGTGAAGCCGTCCTGCTATATTCCACTTTTAGGCTATGCATTTCTCCCAGTCAGTAGCACACATTCTAGATTGCAAAACAAGGGATTCTTGCACAGCATCTCAATTTCAACCTATGTTTACTAATTCCTACTTAGCATAGTTCTGAAAGTCAAAGGTCTGGTACTACTTATTAAAACTTTAGGGAATTCATGTTTTCACAAATTGATGACATCGATTTATGAAAGTATATAGCTATGTTTACTTTCCTTTTATAGACCCCTTCTTTATTTTCAGAAACAATGACAAATCAGTGAAGTGAAGGGACACTTAAATGTAGAATCTGAATTAATTCTGGCTAAATTAGCTCTGCATTTTAACGTTTTTGTTTGTTTGCTTCTTTTTGCTTTCTCTATACATACAAAGCAGCCCTGGGTACACATTTTACTTGGCATGCACTGTGACACTTTACTTGTCTCTTGCACATGTTGGCCAAAGACTGATTTTCTTTCCTCATGTGAATCAAAATGATTAAAATTTGGAGTATAATTGACTTCAATGTTGTGTTAGTTTCTGCTGCACAGCAAAATAAATCAGTTATTAGTAAATATAGCTGAGCCTCCCTTTTGAGTGGTCCTCCCAACTCCCTCTTGGGCCTACTCTCCTACCCCACAACCCACTCGACTAGAGCACTCCATAGCACTAGCTATCTACTACATACTTGGTATTTTACTTATGTCAGTGCAATTTGTTCAATTCATTCCATCCTCTCCTTCCCACTCTGTGTCCACAAGTCTGTTTTCTATGACTGTATCTCTTCCTACCCTCTAAATGGGTTCTTCAGTACCTGTTTTCTAGATTCCACTTATATACATTGATATGCATTGTTGGTCTTTGTTTTTGAATTACTTCACTGTATAATAGGCTCTAGATTCATCGTAACTCTACAAATAATCCAGTTTTGTTCCTTTTTTTATGGGTGAGTAATTTTCCATCCTGTATATGTACCATAGTTTCTTTATCCATTCTTTGTTTGATGAACACTGAGGTTGCTTCCCTTTATTGATTATTCTAAACATTGCTGCAATGGTTACTGGGGTACATATGCATTTTTCCATTATGGTTTCATTTGGGTTATATGCCAAATAGTGAGATTGTTGGGTTATATGACAGTTTTATTCCTAGTTAACTTCCATTCTGTTCTGCACTGTGGCAGTATTCATTTACATTCCCAACAATAGTGCAGGAGGGCAGGAGGATTCCCTTTTCTCCACACCATTTCCTTCACAGACTATTATAAAATTTTATATATATATATATATATATATATATATATATATAATATATTATATATATTATATACACATAAATATAATTTATTATATATAATATATATTATATATATATTTGATGGCCACAAATCTCAGTTGCTGCATGTGGAATCTAGTTGCATGATCAGGGATCAAATCTGGGACCCCTGCATTAGAATCATGGTGTCTTAGCCACTGGACCAGCACGGAAGTCCCTGCTGTGGATATTTTTAAATCATGGCCATTTGAAATGGTGTGAGGTGATACTTCTATGTAGTTTTGATTTGTGTGCCTTTGTTAAGTTGAGGTATGTTTTGCTATGTTCAGTTTCTGGAGAGTTTCTATCTCAAATGCTTGTTGAATTATATCAAAGATTTTTCCGCATCCATTGAGGTGGTAATATGGTTTTAAGCCTTCAATATACATACAGTATACAATATACATTGCTATGCAGATACTAAAGAATGTTTGCATACCTGGGATAAACTCCACTTAATAATGGGTGGTGTTTAATCCTTTAAGATACTGGCTCGTGTTTTGTTCAAGTTGTTTGCTTCTGTTCATCAATGTGATATTGGTCCTAACTTTCCTTTTCTGTGTTATCTTGGTGATAGTATTAGAGTGATGGTGACCTTGTAGGATGAATTTATACATTTTCCTTCCACTCTAGAATTTTGGAAGAGTTTCAGAAGTGCATGTGTTAGCAGTTCTCTGAATGGTCCATAAAATTTCCCTGTGAAGTTATTTGGCTTTAATTTTGTTAACTGGGAATTTTTCATCACAGTTTCAATATTACTGCTTGTAATTGCTGTGTTCAGATGTTTTGTTTCTTCTTAGTTGAATTTCTGAGCATTTGTTCATGGATTTCAGATTCTAAATTTTATTGACTTATAGCTGCTTGCTGTAGTCTTTTATGATCCTTTGCTATTTCTAGGGTATGAGTTATATTGTCTTTGTCATGTAAAATTTTATTGATTTAAATATCCCCCCCTTTATTTTCCTTGATAAGTCTGGCTGATGATTTATCTATTTTGCTTATGCTCTCCCAGAGCCCCCTTTCAGTGATATTGATTTTGGCTAATTTTTTCATCATCTTTTTCTTTAATGTCTGCACTGAATTTTTATTACTTTTTCCCCTTCTATTCCCTTTGGGTAATTTTGTCTGATTTTTCTTCTTTCTTTAAATGTTTCCAATTTCAGGTTAGAATGATTACCTGAGATGTGTAGTATTTACCAACTTCACTCTTTTACTGCTTTAGCATACTCCATAAATTTCGGATAATCAATTTTTTAATATTATTTGCCTCCAAACTTTTTTTTTTTCTGTTATTTTCTCTCTGATTTCATCAGCCATCTCTTGGCCACGTAGAGGTGTATTTGTCAGCCTACATATATTCATGTTTTTCACAGTCCCCACCCCCAAAGTCTGGTATGTGAATCATAGCATTGTGGTTAAAAAAAAAAAAATGCTTGATATTATATCAATCATCTTAAATTTACCAAGGCTTGATTTGAGATCCAGGCTTGATTTATCAAGGCTTGATTTGTAATTTAACCAGAAGTAGAAGCTGAAACTCCAATTCTTTGGCCACTTGATGCAAAGAGCTGACTCATTTGAAAAGACCCTGATGCTGGGAAAGATTGAGGTCAGGAGGAGAAGGGGACGACAGAAGATGAGATGGTTGGATGGCATCACCGACACAATGGACATGGGTTTGGATTGATTCTGGGAGCTGGTGATGGACAGGGAGGCCTGGCATGCTGCAGTTCATGTGGTCACAAAGAGTCGGACAAGACTGAGCGACTGAACTGAACTGGAGATGTTTCATTTTCACGTTAGAAAAATGTATATTTGGCTGTGTTTGGGTGAGATGTCCTATCCTGTTCTTCTGTTCACTCAGTCATGTCCGACTTTTTGAGACCCTATGAATCGCAGCACACCAGGCCTCCCTGTCCGTCCCAACTCCCGGAATTTACTCAAACTCATGTCCATTGAGTTGGTGATGCCATCCAGCCATCTCATCCTCTGTCGTCCCCTTCCCCTCCTGCCCCCAACCCCTCCCAGCACCAGAGTCTTTTCCAATGAGTCAACTCTTTGTATGAGGTGGCCAAAGTATTGAAGAAGACGTGGCAAGAATACACAGAAGAACTGTATAAAAAAGCTCTTCATGACCCAGATAATCACCATGGTGTGATCACTCATCTAGAGCCAAATATCCTCGAATGTGAAGTCAAGTGGGCCTTAGAAATGTCCTATAAGTATCAATTACGTTTGTCAGGTCTGTTGTGCCATTGAATGCTTGTGTTTCTTTTTAAACTTCATTTTTAAATTGGAGGATATTTGCTTTCCAATGTTGTGTTGTCTTCAGCAGTACAACGATGAGTTTTAGCCTATAGTATACCAATGACAGATTTTGTGTTGTTAATTATTTATTGTTGCTTATTCATTTTTCCCGGCCCTTCAAAAATGTTTCTCATCTTTTCTCCATTCTATTTCCAAAATGTCTGATCATCTTTACTATCATTACTGCCAAGTCTTTTTAATTTCCTCTTTAATTAAATTTTGAATTTTTACCATGTTCCTTTGCCCACAACATATTTCTCTGTCTTCACATTCCCCTACTTACTGTGTTAACAAATATTTCTTCCCAGGCTGCTGGCATATTGCTCCTAATCTCCACTCCAAGTTGATTAGGTTGGTCGAGTGGCTAGTGTGGGCTTTGGAGTGGGAGAGACTGGGGACTATGTTCTTGAGTCTGCAACTGAGTCTTCCCTCTTTTATGGTGGGACCATGTCTGTTCGTATCATTTGCATGTGTCTATGGGATTTGTCTGATGTTAGGGAGTCTATCTGCCAATGATTTCATTTGTGTTTCTGTCTTGCATGTTTTGTGGCATGAGGCATTAGCTTTGGGTTGTGCAAACAGTTGGATGGGTGCATCTTAGATTAAGAAGAAGGCCTTCATGGAGACTGTCACCAGTTAATATTCACTGAAGAGAGGAATTTTCTGGTGCCCCATGATCCTGGTCTCAGTGCTGACACCCTAGAAGACCAGGCCAAATTTCTGCTCAGAGAACCATGATACTATATATTGAGGAGATTTTAAAAAGTAACATAGATAAATGGCAAGAAAACAAAATCAAACAAAACCAAAAGTAGCACAAGCAATAAACACAACAGATTTATAAAGAGAACTAATCAAATAAGTCTCAAGGCAAAACAGAGCAGAGTGTCAATGGAAAAATAAAGAAAGCAAACCTGGAAAGAAGATCAGATACATCCCCCACAGAATAATAGAAGATCACAGTTAATACAGAAGTACATACCTATTTAAAAAAATGAAGAGATGCAACATCAATGAAAGGTACAGAAAATAGGAAACCAAAGTAAAAGTAGAAATCTATATATACACAAAATAAAAATATGGTTGAAATAATCTTAAAAGACCAAATCAATGTGCCATTATCAAGAAGCCTACAACTGAGAAATGTAGTGCATCAACAACACAACAATTCAAAACATCAAAAGAATAATACCTATTTCCTAGTGTTTCATCTGTCAGTGTCCTAGTCCCCAACATGACTCACAGGACAACTACACCTCTTTGGGAAGCTCTCCAAAGATGAAGAGAACTGGACTCTGGATCTCTCTAAGGACAGCTCAAACTCAAAATTGCTATAACTCCTGCTCATTCTTACAGCTGCCTGAGCCTGGGTATTTTCTTTTGTTTGAACTCTTATTGTCTTTTGATGCATTCCATAGACACAGGTTTTGTGTCATTAATCATGTATGTTTAATTAGCAGCATGCTCAACTGGTTGGAGGATTTCCAATCCTCTTTAATGGCTCTGTCCCTGGGTCTCAGATATAATTTTCATCCTTCCTCTACATGTGATCACCAAAGGAGTCTGTTCTGAAACACTTGTGGAGCACTGGGGTCTGCCTTTTTGAGCACAGGTGGTGGTACAGCTGCTTGGACTGCTGGAACCCTGGTGGTGCCGGGTATGAAAAGGAGCCAGCAGCCATGGACATGGGATAATGAACTCTTTCAAAATCAGGAAAGGAATATGTCAAAGCTATATACTGTTACCCTGTTTATTTAACTTCTGTGCAGAAAACATTATGAAAAATAAAATCATATATGAAGCTCAAGCTAGAAACAAAATTTATTTGGGAGTTATTCATATCTCCCAGGTATCCAGATATCATCATCCAAATAACAGAGGAATGGTAGGAACTAAGGAGCCTCTTGATGAATGTGAAAGAGGAGAATGGAAAAAACTAGATTGGAACTCAACATTCAAAAACCTAAGATCATGGCATTTGGTCCCATAATTTCAAAGCATAATAATGAAGAGAAAATGGAACCAGTGAAAAATTTTATTTTCTTGATCTATGACACCACTGTGGGCATGGACTGTAGCCATGAAACTAAAGACCCTGTCCCTTGGACAAAAAGCTTTGACTAATCTATTCAAAATATTAAAATGTGAAGACATTACTGGCAAAGATCCGAATACACAAACAATTTTTTATCCAGTAGTCATGTATAGAGGTAAGAGAGGGACCACAAAAACTGACTGTCAAAGCATCAGTGCTTTGCAGCTGTGGGGCTGGAGAAGAATCTTGAGAGTCCTATAAAGAGTAGAGAGGTCAAACAAATCAACCATGAAGGTCATCAACCCTAACTAATCACAGAAAGACTGATGCTGAACCTGATGGGCCAATATTTGGTCCCCTGAGGCCAACAGCTGATTCACTGGAAAGAACCTACTGCTGGGAAAGATTGAGGGCAGGAGGAGAAGGGAAACACAGAGGACAGGATGGTTGCAAGACACCAATGAATCAGTGGACATGAATTTGAGCAAACTTTGGATGATTTGAAGGACAGGGAGCCCAGTGTGCTACAGCAAATGGTCTCAGAGTGTCAGACACAACAGAACATCAAAAATTAGGTGTAGGCACAGCTTGGGAGGTGGTTCATAAAGCATATTAATCTCTCATTGTATATGGAGTGATAAGTGAGATTGAGGACAATGAGAAAGCACACCACTCTTGTCAGTTTCATTCCTATCCTCCCTCAAAGTGGGCTTTTCATAAAGTCTTTGGAGAGCTTTCTGGGGATGGAGCATTTCTGTAGAGTCATGTGGAATGCTGATATGGAACCCTTAAGCCCACATGCCACTTTAATGTACAACTTGGTCTTATGCAGCAGCAAGCATTGTCTCTAAATACTTCCTAGACCTCCCCATTTTTGGAGATGTTAACATGCCTGGTATGTGACCTAAGGAAGGAGATGAGAGGTAAATGAAACTAAAGCATCTCAATCAAGCTCTGTAATCCTAGAAGCAGCATCTTTGACCTGTGCATCCTAGTAGCCCTTAGAAATATTTACATAGGGTTACTTTGCTGAGGATATAGGGAGGTAGGCTACCTGCTCCATTTTGACTGTCCCACTTGCCTTCTCTGTGAATAAGCCATTTCCCTCCTCTTAATGTTGCAGTTTTTGTCTACTCATGAAGGGTGGGAGAGAAAGTGAATGCATATGGAAGCCCCATAAAATTGAAGACTAGGAGTACAAAGTTTTCCACTTTGATTCTGCTCTCAAGACTTGTGGCCTTTTTTAGACATGAACTATCAATGCATATCAAAATATATTGTCTTCATAAACTTCCTTTTGGCTGGTTGCCACAGACAGTTGAAGATAGAAGTCCTGTATAGTCGGCAGCTTAGCAGTGGGGCAAGGCTTTGAAAGATATACTTTTGTTATACATCTCAGGGTATCTTAGAATATTTTATATGTAAGACTACTCTGTGATCTGGTTACATAAAATTATGCTGTTGGGAAACAGTATTGAAGTCACACCGACCTTTGTGTCCTGCATTTACCCATTTGCTTGTTACACTTTAATCATCAGATTCCATCCTCTGATCTTACCCGTCATGTTATCTTTCTTTTTACCTAAACTTTTGCATTTTCCTCCCTGAAATTTTCTTTTTCACTTTTACTATTTTAGGCACCAGACTTAAGAAAAAAAGAAAAAAATTTGAACTCATGTACAATGTTTAACTAATATACTGAATTATATTTTCTTAACCTTTTCAGAACTGTCAACACTGATACAATAAAAACATAAGGGAATAGATTAACATTGCAATGTGTCATGAAATGTGAGAATGTAACCAGGTTTCCCTAGGTAGGGTAAAATGAGGAACAATTTGGTAATATCTATTCAGGAGAGGATAGAACACAGGCGTGTTAACCTGAGATATCGTGATGCCCATATCCATGTATTTTATTAGCTATATCAAAGGACTATGGGGATTAGTCTTTTTCTCTTTGGGAAGGACCTCCACTGAGGACAGAATATGAAAAGAATCTGAAAGGGAGTCAGAAGCAATATTCTGTACAAGATAATGAAATAGAAGGTGCAATCGTGTTTATGTTGATACTGCTCAAAGGATGTATATTTGCCTACATAGCAAGATGCTTGAAATCTAAACTGAGGCCATTGAACTTAGTGCTTGAAATGATTATTAAAGACACCAATTTCAGTTACTCAGATTTGCTGCAAAATGCTTACATCTCTAATGCATAGTATTCTGACCTGCATTTTAAAGAACACTTTCAGTGAAAGAAGAATGTGCTGCTGTGAACAACTCCCTCCTCTACACAAAGATTCCACATATCTCACTGTCCATTAGCTGCAAGAATGAGAATGATGTCTTTAACTTGGTGTTATCCTATATTAAGTACCACACAAACACATGGACATGAGTCGATGTTGCCACCATTGTCTACGGGAATGGCTACAAGTTGACATTGCCCAAAGTTCTAAATAGAGTTCATGAGAGTCTGGATAGAAGAGGCCAGCAAACAGATACTCTGCTTAGAGTATTTCATCGCACAATATATTAAGGAGCAGCCATTTTGCACCATGCTTTCTCCATGACTTTGTTAGGTGATTAGATTGAATGTTTACTATTGTTTTTTATATTTCTCTATAATTACTACTGAATTTTAGGTAAGCACAGACTGAAACAACATGCTTAGAATGGGTTCTAATATACTGTAAACTTCTTGACAGCATGCAATCATTTTATAATTTGAATTACCTCATTTGCATTTCACATAAATATAATAAATATTTGTTGACAAGGCAAAAATTATCAATCAATATTAGAGGTCAATTACAGCAATACTGGAGGATATGGGATGTTTTTGAATAATGAATATAGCTTTTGATTGGTTATTTCATTTCTTTATTGCTAACTCAGCAAGTACTTAAAATACATCATTTGGCAGGCACTGTGTGTTTGCTGATGTGCAAGATAGATAAGGAAAAGTGTGTAAACACATAGAAGGTCTGATATCTGTGCTTACCTTGGTAGGTAGGCTAACAGAGTTTCCTTCCAACCAAAGGAAAGGGTTGAAGCAAAGTTGTGAGATGGGGCTTAGCACGACTGAAAGTAGTTTGCCTTCTGTAACTACAGAAAGACAGTGAAAGAGGAACTTAATGAAGTTACTAAGGCAAACAGATATCATGTCTTCCAAGAATATCTTAAACAAGTTGAGGTGTTACATTCCACAGAAGGACGTAAATCTTTGCAGGAACATCAAAGCAACATCAAAATGTGCATTTGGAAATATAGGGTGGAATCCTGTTGGTAGGCAATAAAGATGTACATTAAAGACAGAAGAGCAAAAGTGACCCTTTATAATACCAACCGTAAAATACCTATTTTGTGCTGTTACAATTTTTCACTCTGTCTTGTTCTCTCTGATATCCCACTGATATTATGATCCTGGTCATGATTACTGAGCAGCCTACACCATGCATATTTTCAAGTGTGAAACATAGTTTTTAATGGAGACAACCTCCAGCTGTTTTTCTTTTAGGTCATAGAACAGGATGCAGCTGAGGCAGGAGTAAGGTACATACTATGCATTTGCTTTGTATCAATAAGATTTGTTATCTGTTCTTTCTCCCATACCATCCTAATTTTGATATCCATTCAGTAGCCTATATTTTGAAAATCACTTTATTCATTCCATCTTTTCTCTTTGTCTTCATTTTCTTTTTTTTTCCCCAAACAATTGATTAGCTGTAATTTACATAGGATACCTATCAAAAGTTCCCTTGAACTGAAGTGTTTATATTAAAGCCAGGCATTAAATGCTTTGGCCAGCCATGAAGTAAATGCTTTGGCCACCTGTCCAATATCCAGGCATTAAAGAAAAGTCTCATTTTACTCTTATTTCAAAATAAAAAATGAAACTATGAAGAAGCTGAACATATACCTTATTGTTCAAATAACAGAAATGTAGGAATTTGATGACGTATACCAACATTGATTTTTTTTTTTTCCAACATTGATTTTACTCTTCATTATCCTGCACAGTCTGACACCTATTTGTTAGATGGGTTGTAATTAGGATAATTTTCATATAAGGAAGGTGGCTGATGAATTAAATTGAAAGAGAAACAGCAGATGTATCAGCAATGATTGGCACTGGGATCCATGAATTGCCCTCATGTTGCAGCTTAGAAAAAGGACCATAATGGACTGACATATCGCCATACCTAAGTGGAAAGGTAGACGTCTCCACTATTAGTCCAAATTATCTGCTCTGTCATGGAGATACGATGTGATACTGTGGAGTAGAGGTAGTCATAGTAGCAAAAAAAAAAAAAAAAAAAATTCTCCTTGTGGTCCATTGCTTGATGTAGCTATGTGAGTGTTGATTAAAAAATGCTCAAGTGATTGAAAACCATACGTTGATCTATCGCAGTTTGCTCTGGTGGTCTCACTAACATTTTGATGGAGAAGAGAAGTCATTTCAAGTTGGGGAACTTGTATTACCAACTATCTAGCTAGTAGAAGGTTTTAGTATGAAAGGCACACTTAAACTTGTGGAGGCTGAAAATACACTCTCTAGTTTCAGAAAGAAAACCAGAGTTATGATAATCCACATTACCCATTGCTTTAACATGCTTCTTGTTGTAATCATGAATTAATGAAGATACTGGAGAGACATTTTTAATGCCAGTTTTTTCTTTTCATTCTTACAAGAAGCTGGGGATATCCTCGTTTAAAACTCAGACTATGATAGACCTGCATCTGAATGAATTCAAAAAGAAAATTAGTGACATTTTAAAACAGGGTAAAACAGAAAATCATAGCTCAACTATAAATATGATCGATTTAAGCATACCAAGTTATTAGCATCTAATACACCTCTATTAGTAGTTTTAAATACTTACATATTAGAAGTTATTGTGCTCCACAAGTAAAAATATGTTGTATATCTACAGTAAATACAACTTTCAGTGGCTTAAGTATTTGTATCTAGTTCAAAGTGACTAGGAAATTTTTGAAATCTCAAATGTTTTAACATCCAGCTGTTCTTAACTTAAAGAAGAAAAAGAAAAGAACAAAGAAACAAAAGTTGGTAGCATGTTATCTCAGTTTTAAAATCAGTTTTAAGTACCTATGTGAACATACTCACTGGGTCACACAGATGAATCTCATATATTCCTGAACTAAGTGAAAAAAATTGGAATAACATGCTCAAAACAAAGACTTTTATTTTCTGCCTGAAAATCAGCTAGCTAAGTAGATCTTTGAAAAGTTTGTCACATTTTGCTAAATCCATAAAGGTTAAGCTGTTGAACTAAAATTTTCATATTATCAGTTTTAGATATTTTGTAAGGAGACTTTCTTTCCAAGAATTCTTTCCTGAAGTGTTTTCATTGATCACTATAGAAAGGTCACTCCCATCCCACCAAATACATTTAAACGGATCATTTTCAACTATATTCCATTTTTGAGGAAAAGTGAGTGAAAGAAAGTCATTCAGTTCATCTGGTTCAGAGACAGAAAATGAGTAACATGGTTCTTTTATCACAGATTATTCAGACAAAACCTGAAAAGGATCTTCTTCAATAGACCTCCAGACCAAGTCACCATGATTCAATGGAAGGAAAGATGCTGAAGGTGAAGTAAATACTTTGGCCACCTGAAGTGAAGAGCTGACTCATTAGAAAAGACACTGATTCTTAGGAAATGTTGACAGCAGAAGGAGCAGTGATGAGAGGAGATGAGAAGTTTGGATAGCATCTCTGATTCAAAGGATTCAATCTCAGGAAGACTCTGGGAGAAGGTGAAATACAGAGAGTCTTTGTGTGCTGCAGTCCAAGAGGTCATGAAGAGTCAGACACGGCTTAGTGACTGAACAACAACAGCATCTCAGTTCAAAAAATGGGCCTTCCAAGGGCGCTGGTTGGGTACCAAAATTTCAGAGGAATAAGAGTCAGAAACCAATTTCTCCCACACAAATTCATCTAAGGATCATTGGCACAAGGAACAACTTCCATAAAACAACTTGTGTACTCTGTTGCCTGCCCCTAGATATTCAGAAAGGTAAACCAGTCTCTTCAAGAGGTTGTAGGACAAAATATAAGAGACATAAACAGAAATAGATTGTTTAGGGACAGGGTCCCATCTTGTAGAGGGAGTCATAAAGGAGCAGAAACTTGCACAAAATAGGAAACCCTCTCACTTCCATGCCAGTGGGGAGCTTGGGACCACAGAGGGCAGCATAACTGTGGATAACAAAACAAAAACACAGACTATACCCCTAGATGCAATTACCAACATAGAAGTGACTCAGAATCTCCTCTGCATGATAATTTAATGGGTTCTGAGAAGGAGGCCCAGGCTGAATCATCTGCCCAGTGGTAAGGACCAGGTTTTAAAGTCCTGGGAACAATTTGACAGAGCAAAGCTGACATAGCAACCTAAGCCGTGGAGAAACTAGAGACAAAATTTATATTTAAAAAAAAAAAAAAAAAAGCACTTTCTTCTGAGAAGGCTGTAAGGCCACATAGTAAACCCTTCCATGCTCACAGAACAAAATTTTACATACTGGAAAATACAAAGAAGACCAAATTAGCCACCTTTTGTGACCCTTTTGTCAGGGAGGCAGAGTTCAATGTGGGTGACAGCAAGAGATAGAAACCAAGGGGCTGCTGGTATCATGGCCACAGAGACAACATCACCCACAAAGCTCTGAAAAGGCTGCCAGTTGTTCACCACATCTTCCTCGGTTCATGGACTATTCACATAGTCCAGCAGGCTCGTAGCCTGAGACCAGCTCCCTTCTGGAGACACACGGCATAACCGCAACCATGCCCTTTTGACACAGCCAACAAAGAGAGAGTCTGGGGCCAAACAGGTGTGTAAGATACATGGCCCATCTGGGACAGCCCTTGCTCGCCAGCCAGTCACCTAAGCCTCGTGGACCTTGGCAGGGGCAAAGCACATAGACAAGCAAGGTCAGTTCCCTTGCAGAGAACCTGAGAATCTGAGTTGCTTAGACCTGGAAAGTGCATGAAATGCAGGGCTCACTTGGGGTAGTGGCCTTGCAGAACCACGAGGTACCTTAGCAGGGTGGACCAAGAAACCACATGTCACCTTTGGAAATGGCAAGCCCACTGTGGTCCATCCACTTCAAACATCCACAGATATCTCAGTGACATTTGTTTTCAATGTTCCCATTCTCACCATGCACCACTCAGCAAGTGAGCCCAAATAACTGGCGGCCGCCCCCTCATCTCAGGGTAGAAACTCAACACAGAAAGGACTTGCAAACAGAGAAAGTAAAATTAAGTAAAGAAGGGCAAAATGCCCAGAAGTGACAGGTGAAACAGATTAAAACTCAGCAGCTGACACAGAGATTGTTCAATTGAGGGACAATCATAGCCACTCATGACAAGCAGAAGCTGGAACAAAAGAGTATCTGACACTGAACTGACACAACAAAGCAAATAACTCTAGACCTCTGTTTATAATTATGCCTACTATAGTTTTTAAAACATTTTGTTGATTATTATTCCCTTAACTTTCATTTCTATATTTTGGCCACGTGATGCAAAGAGCTGACTCGTGTGAAAAGACCCTGATGCTGGGAAAGATTGAAGATGAGAGGAGAAGGGGACGACAGAGAATGAGATGGTTGGATGGATTCACCAACTCAATGGACATGAGTTTGAGTAAGTTCCAAGAGTGGGTAATGGACAGGGAGGTCTGGTTTACTGAGGTTCATAGGGTCACAATGAGTTGGACATGACTGAATGACTGAAGTGAAATGAATTGAACTATTACCTTTCTAAAAAAAAAAATTGTGCAAGCTTATTTATTAAACTATATATATATATAGAAGGTAGAGAAAATCTGTGGTTTCCATTTTTTAAAGTGTTTAAGGGAGTCCACCCTCTGTTTTAGGTTCTTAATCTTTGTTTTTAAAATTTATCAATAATATAACCTTAGGAATATAACCTTTAGGGTCTGTTTTCACTTATGGCTTTTATTCCTGGGTTGATTGGTGTATCCCACCTTTATTCTCCCTTTTCTCCTCTCAGACACCACTCTCTCCTCCTTTATCTCTGCTCTATTAATTTCTGTGAATACTTTTAGTTCTTTCTGGCTCTGGAGATTTGTCTCACCATTAATCTTGGGTTTCATTTTCTGTTCTGTATGCATGCAGAATTCTTGATGATACTGTAATAGAGGAACTGAAAGTCAGAGGCCAGCAAGTCACTTCCAGAATCTTGAATAATTGTCAACCTCCTGACACCAGGGAACTTTGAAAGAGAAGTGCACACCCAAAAGTGTCCATGCCTACACAGAAATCAAGCTCCACACTAAAGCCAGCAAGTTCAGTGAAAGACAACCCTCACCCGTTTTCCAGCAAAAGAAGAAAACAGCAACGAATACCATAAAATGGGCTGTCCAAGACCATATCAATCCCACAGACACTTGGAAATGCACTGCTAGATATGTCACTGGACTCCAGAGAAAAGAGATACAGATTCACCCTCCAGGGCACAGACTCAAGTTGAGCAAAGCATTAAATATTGACAAGTCATTGCTCCAACCCCATTCACAAAGGGCAGGTTCCACAGAAAAATACAGCTATAACTCCCCAGCCTGCAGAATGGGGACCCTAATCCCAGCAATCTAAAGAAAATGAAAAAGGTAGAGACATTCACAGCAGGTGAAGGTACATGATAGAAAATCACCAGACCAAACAAATGAAGAGGTGATAGGGAGTCTTCCTGAAAAAGAATTCAGAATATAGAGAGTAATCAGTTCAGTCGCTCAGTCTTGTCCGACTCTTTGCGACCCCATGAATCGCAGCATGCCAAGCCTCCCTGTCCATCACCAACTCCTGGAATTTACTCAAACTCATGCCCATCGAGTCAGTGATGCCATCCAGCCATCTCATCCTCTGCCGCCACCTTCTCCTCCTGCCCCCAACCCCTCCCAGCATCAGGGCCTTTTCCAATGAGTCAACTTTTCGCATGAGGTGGCCAAAGTATTGGAGTTTCAGCTTCAGTTTCAGTCCTTCCAATGAACACCCAGGACTGATCTCCTTTAGGATGGACCAGATGGATCTCCTTGCTGTCCAAGGGACTCTCAAGAGTCTTCTCCAACACCACAGTTCAAAAGCAGCAATTTTTTGGTGCTCAGCTTTCTTCACAGTCCAACTCTAACATCCATACATGACCACTGGAAAAACCATAGCCTTGAGTAGACAGCTTTGTGGGCAAAGTAATGTCTCTGCTTTTTAATATGCTATCTAGGTTGGTCATAACTTTCCTTCCAAGGAGTAAGCATCTTTTAATTTCATGACTACAGTCACCATCCGCAGTGATTTTGGAGCCCCCCCCCCAAAAAAAAATGAAGTCTAACACTGTTTCCACTGTCTCCCTGTCTATTTCCCATGAGGTGATGGGACCGGATGCCCTAATCTTAGCTTTCTGAATGTTGAGCTTAAAGCCAACTTTTTCACTCTCCTCTTTCATTTTCATCAAGAGGCCTTTTAATTCCTCTTCACTCTCTGCCATAATGGTGGTGTCATCTGCATATCTGAGGTTATTGATATCTCTCCCAACAATCTTGATTCCAGCTTGTGCTTCTTCCAGCCAAGCGTTTCACATGATGTATTCTGCATATAATTTAAATAAGCAAGGTGACAATATACAGCCTTGATGTACTCCTTTTCCTATTTGGAACCGGTCTGTTGTTCCATGTCCAGTTCTAACTGTTGCTTCCTGATCTGCATACAGGTTTCTCAAGAGACAGGTCAGGTGGTCTAGTATTTCCATCTCTTTCAGAATTTTCCACAGTATTGTGATCCACACAGTTGAAGGCTTTGGCGTAGTCAATAAAGCAGAAATAGATGTGTTTCTGGAACTCTCTTGCTTTTTAAATGATCCAGTGGATATTGGCAATTTGATCTCTGGTTCCTTGGATTTTTCTAAAACCAGCTTGAACATCTGAAAGTTCTCAGTTCATGTATTGCTGAAGCCTTGCTTGGAGAATTTTGAGCATTACTTTACTAGCGTGTGAGATGAGTGCAATTGTGCAGTAATTTGATCATTCTTTGGCATTGCCTTTCTTAGGGAGTGGAATGAAAACTGACCTTTTCCAGTCCTTTGGCTACTGCTGAGTTTTTCAAATTTGCTGGCATACTGAGTGCAGCACTTTCCCAGCAGCACCTTTCAGGATTTGAAATACCTCAACTGGAATTCCACCACATCCACAAAAGGTAACCCATAATCTTAAAAATAAGGTGATCAGTTGAGTTCAGTCGCTCAGTCATGTCCGACTCTTTGTGACCCCATGGACCGCAGCATGCCAGGCCTCCCTGTTCATAACCAAATACCAGTGTCCACCCAAATCCATGTCCATCGAGTCAGTGAAGCCATCCAACCATCTCATCCTCTGCCGTCCCCTTCTCGTCCTGCCCTCAATCTTTCTCAGCATCAGGGTCTTTTCAAATGAGGCAGCTCTGCACATCAGGTGGCCAGAGTATTGGAGTTTTAGCTTCAACATCAGTCCTTCTAATGAACACCCAGGGCCAATCTCCCCTAGGATGGATTGGTTGGATCTCCTTGCAGTCCAAGGGACTCAAAAGAGTCTTCTCCAACACCACAGTTCAAAAGCATGAATTCTTCAGCACTCAGCTTCCTTTATAGTCCAACTCTCACATCCATACATGATCAACAGAAAGACTATAGCTTGACTAGACATACCTTTTTTGACAAAGTAATGCCTCTGCTTTTTTATATGTTTTGTATTTTGGCCAAGAGTGTCCTTCCAAGGAGTAAGCATCTCTTAATTTCATGGCTGCAATCACCATCTGCAGTGCTTTTGGAGCCCACAAAAATAGTCAGCCATTGTTTCCACTGTTTCCAATATTTGTTTCCACCATTCCAAATGTTTGCCATGAAATGATGGGACCTGAAGCCATGATAGTTTTCTGAATGTCAAGCTTTGTGCCAACCTTTTAACTCTCCTTTTTCACTTCCATCAAGAAACTCTTTAGTTCTTCTTCACTTTCTGCCATAAAGATGGTGTCATATGCATATCTAAGGTTATTGATATTTCTCCCAGCAATCTTGATTTCAGATTGTGCTTCATCCAGTCCAACATTTCTCATGATGTACTCTGCGTATATGTTAAATAAGCAGGGTGACAATATACAGCCTTGATGTTCTTTTCTTATTTGGAACCAGCCTGTAAGTCCATGTCCAGTTCTAACTGTTGATTCCTGACCTGCATACACGTTTCTCAAGAAACAGGTCAGGTGGTCTGGTATTCCCATCTCTTTCAGAATTTTCCACAGTTTATTGTGATCCAAATAGTCAAAGGCTTTGGCATAGCTCATTATTAAAGACATGAAGATCAAAACTACAAAGAAACTTCACCTCACTTAGATCAGAATGAACCTCATCTAGAAGCATATAAACACTAAATGCTAGAAAGTGAGTGTAGAAAAGGGAACACACTTACACTGTTAGTGGGATTGCAAATTGACACAGCCCTTATAGAAGAAAGTAAGGAACTTTCTTTAAAACTAGGAATAAAACCACCATATGACCAGCAATCCCACTCCTGGACATATACCTGAGGAAATCAAATTTGAAAGAGACACACATTTCCCATTGTTCATTGCAGCACTGTGTACAACAGCTAGAACAGGGAAGAAACCAAGATGTCCATCAACAGATGAATGGATAAAGAAAAGATGCAGTGATGTATATACACAATGGAATATTACTAAGCTATAAAAAGGAACAGATTTGAGTCAGTTTTAATGAGGGGATGAACCTAGAACCTATCATACTCAGTGAGGTTTGTCAGAAAGGGAAAGATAAATACCATATTCTAACACATGTGTACGGCATCTAGAAAAATGTTACTGAAGTAATTATTTGCAGTGAAACAGTAGAGAAACAGACACAATAGATTTATGAACTTGGGTAGAAGGAAGGAGAAGGTGAGATGTACGGAAAGAGTAACATGGAAACTTATTATCTGACATATTATGCCAATGGGAATTTGCTTTATGTCTCATGAAACTGAAACAGGTATGCTGTATCAACCAAGAGGGGTGGGATGGGGAGGGAGATAAGGGGCGTTTCAAAAGGGATGTCCTATCACTTCATGACAAATAGATGGAGAAACAGTGGAAACAGTGTCTGACTTTTTTTTTGGGGGGGGGGCGCTCAAAAATCACTGCAGATGGTGATTGCAGCAATGAAATTAAAAGACGCTTACTGTTTGGAAGGCAAGTTATGACCAACCTAGACAGCATATTAAAAAGCAGAGAAGGTACTTTGTCAACAAAAGTCCATCTAGTCAAGGCAATGGTTTTTCCAGTGGTCGTGTATGGATGTGAGAGCCGGCCTATAAAGAAAGCTGAGTGCTGAAGAATTGATGTTTTTGAACTGTGGTGTTGGAGAAGACTCTTTTTTTTTTTTTTCCTTTATTTATTTAAGACTCTTGAGAGTCCCTTGGACTGCAAGAAACCCAACCAGTCCATCCTAAGGGAAATCAGTCCCAGATATTCACTGGAAGGACTGATATTGAAGCTGAAACTCCAATACTTTGCCTTCTGATGCGAAGAGCTGACTCATTTGAAAAGACCCTGATGCTGGGAAAGATTGAGGGCAGGAAGAGAAGGGGATGACAGATGAGATAGTTGGATGGCATCACCGACTCAAATGGACATGAGTCTGGGTAAGCTCTGGGAGTTGGTGATGGACAGGGAGGCCTGGTGTGCTGCATTTCATGGGGTCCCAAAGAGTCGGACGAGATTGAGCGACTGAACTGAACTGGTATATACCTATGACTGACTCATGTTGAGGTTCCACAGAAAACAGCAAAATTCTATCAAGCAAGTTTCCTTCAATATAAACAAATACATTTAAAAACACGTATCGGGGAGTATGTGTTTATTTGTGGACTTTTTTTTTTTTTTTTTTTACTAATTCAACCATTTTATGACTTTGGTTGTATGTTTTTATTTATGGACAACATGTTTACTAACTCAACCTCTTAGGTATGAGTGTTCTCAGATTTTCCAGTTTTTAAAATATTTTAGTCCCTCCGTTATTCTAACAATTTGAATGTTTCACACAATTTAAGACTTATGTAGGCATAAATACTTGTAGAGAGTCGTTAACAATCCTCTTTGTTTACTGGAATTTCAGGGGCAAAAACAAAGGCATCTTACATTTTCACTTCAGTAACTAAATATACCTTATTTTGCTTGTTCTGATTACCTCATATTTTCCATTTTTATTAATTTATTAATAAATTTATTAATTAAATTTTATTAATCTAACTAATTCACTTATCATTTTATTAATTAATTGTTATAATTAACACTAAATTAAGTGGTTTATTAATTTATAAATTAATTATAATTTAATTGATTTATTAAATAGAAATTAATTAATTTATATTTGCTGATTTTCTCTATTATGTTAATATTTATATTAATTTGTTTCCATATTAAGCTTATTGTTTTCCTCTTTCTCCTTGCTATGAGGTTAGATTTTTTTTCCAGTTTTTGTAGATGTCATTAGCTTATTCTTATTATGGAAAGCTAAGTTTTATGAATGCTTAAATATATATGGGTTCTGCATTTGCTGTATTTGATGATCTGGGTGCACTACATTTTCATCTTCATTCACCTCAGAGAATATTTTAATTTCCCCTGAGACTTCTTTTTGGAATTATTGGTACTTTAGGAATGTGTTGTTTAATTTTCCACACATTACAACTTCCAAATTCTCCTACCATTATTGATTTTGCATTACATATCTTGGATGTCAGAAAACACATTTTACATGATTTAAAGTAATTAGACTTCCTTTATGGTTTAACATAAACCCTATCCTCGAGAATGTTCTGGAGACACTACCAAGTGAACTTGAGAGGGATGTGCAATCTTTGGTTCTTTTCAGGTGGAATGTTCTGTCTATGTGTGTTAAATCCACTTGGTTTATATTGCCATTTATGTTTTTGCCTCACTCAGTGGTCTTCTTATGTTCTTATAGCAATATTTGGATATTTAATATTGGGCCATACTTCTTGCAAGAGTTTTGTAGTTTTTACACTTCATGTTTGTCAAAAGGCTGAGAAACAATTTGATCTTATTGAACTTGAACTCTTCACTGAGTTTATCATTTATTAAAAAAATCATATGACAAAATATGTAACTAATATCACTTTGGTCAAGCTAGTGGAGGTGATTAAATTGCAGTTGAGCTATTTCAAATCCTAAAGGATGATGCTATGGAAGTGCTGCATTCAATATGTCAGCAACTTTGTAATACTCAGCAGTGGCCACAGAACTGGAAAATGTCAGTTTTCATTCCAATCCCAAAGAAAGGCAATGCTAAAGAATGTTCAGACTACCACACAATTGCCCTCACTCACATGCAAGTAAAATAATGCTCAAAATTCTCCAAGCCAGGCTTCAGCAACATGCAAAGTGTGAACTTCCAGATGTTCAAGCTGGTTTTAGAAAAGTCCAAGGAACCAGAGATCCAATTGACAACATTCACTGGATCATTGAAAAAGCAAGAGAGTTGAGAAAAACATATTTTTCTGCTTTATTGATTATGCCAAAGCCTTTGAGAGTGTAGATCACAATTAACTTCAGAAAATTCTGAAAGAGATGGGAATGCCAGCCCACCTGACCTGCCCCGTAAGAAACCTGTATGCAGGTCAGGAAGCAACAGTTAGAAGTGGACATGGATCAACAGACTGGTTCCAAATAGGAAAAGGTGTATGTCAAGGCTGTATGCTCCAGTACTCTTGCCTGGAAAATCCCTAGTTGAAGGAGACTGGTAGGCTGTAGTCCACGGGTTCGTGAAGAGCTGGACAGGACTGAGCACTTTCACTTTCACATTTCACTTTCACGAACTGGAGAAGGAAATGACAACCCATTCCAGTGTCCTTGCCTGGAGAATCCTAGGGATGGGGAGCCTGGTGGGCTGCTGTCTATGGGGTCTCACAGAGTTGGGCAGGACTGAAGCGACTTACAACAGCAGCAGCAAGGTTTCGTATTTTCACCCTGCCTATTTAACTTATATGCAGAGCATATCATGAGAAATACTGGGCTGGAAGAAGCACAACTGGAATTAAGATTGACTGGAGAAGTATCAATAACCTCAGATATGCAGATGACACCACTCTTATGGAAAAATGAAGAAGAACTAAAGAGGCTCTTGATAAAAGTGAAAGAGAAGAGTGAAAAAGTTGGCTTAAAGCTTGACATTCAGAAAACTAAGATCATGGCATCTGGTCCCATCACTTCATGACAGATAGATGAGGAAACGGTGGGAACAGTGGCTGCCTTTATATTTTTGGGCTCCAAAACCGCTGCAGATGGTGATTGCAGTCATGAAATTAAAAGACAATTACTCCTTGGGAGGAAAGTTATGACCAAGCTAGACAGCATATTAAAAAGCAGGGACATTACTTTCGTGGCAACGCTCTTCTAGTCAAGGCTATGGTTTTTCCGGTGGCCATGTATGGATGTGAGAGTTGGACTGTGAAGAAAGCTGAGTGCCAACAAATTGATGCTTTTGAACTGTGGTGTTGGAGAAGACTCTTGAGAGTCCCTTGAACTGCAAGGAGATCCAACCAGTCCATCCTAAAGAAGAGTCCTGAGTGTTCATCGGAAGGACTGATGCTGAAGCTGAAACTCCAATACCTTGGCCACCTGATGCAAAGAGCTGACTCATTTGAAAAGACCCTGACACTGGGAAAGATTGAGAGCAGGAGGAGAATGAGACGACAGAGGATGAGATGATTTAATGGCTTCACCGACTCAATGCATATGAGTTTGGGTAAACTCTGGGAGTTCGTGATGGACA
>NC_057420.1:5094060-5125808 GCF_019320065.1 Cervus canadensis
TATCATGGCCACAGAGACAACATCACCCACAAAGCTCTGAAAAGGCTGCCAGTTGTTCACCACATCTTCCTCGGTTCATGGACAGTTCACATAGTCCAGCAGGCTCGTAGCCTGAGACCAGCTCCCTTCTGGAGACACACGGCATACCCGCAACCATGCCCTTTTGACACAGCCAACAAAGAGAGAGTCTGGGGCCAAACAGGTGTGTAAGATACATGGCCCATCTGGGACAGCCCTTGCTCGCCAGCCAGTCACCTAAGCCTCGTGGACCTTGGCAGGGGCAAAGCACATAGACAAGCAAGGTCAGTTCCCTTGCAGAGAACCTGAGAATCTGAGTTGCTTAGACCTGGAAAGTGCATGAAATGCAGGGCTCACTTGGGGTAGTGGCCTTGCAGAACCACGAGGTACCTGAGCAGGGTGGACCAAGAAACCACATGTCACCTTTGGAAATGGCAAGCCCACTGTGGTCCATCCACTTCAAACATCCACAGATATCTCAGTGACATTTGTTTTCAATGTTCCCATTCTCACCACGCACCACTGAGCAAGTGAGCCCAAATAACTGGCAGCCGCCCCCTCATCTCAGGGTAGAAACTCAACACAGAAAGGACTTGCAAACAGAGAAAGTAAAATTAAGTAAAGAAGGGCAAAATGCCCAGAAGTGACAGGTGAAACAGATTAAAACTCAGCAGCTGACACAGAGATTGTTCAGTTGAGGGACAATCATAGCCACTCATGACAAGCAGAAGCTGGAACAAAAGAGTATCTGACACTGAACTGACACAACAAAGCAAATAACTCAAATATCTAGACCTCTGTTTATAATTATGCCTATTATAGTTTTTAAAACATTTTGTTGATTATTATTCCCTTAACATTCATTTCTTTATTTTGGCCATGTGATGCAAAGAGCTGACTCATGTGAAAAGACCCTGATGCTGGGAAAGATTGAAGACAAGAGGACAAGGGGACGACAGATAATGAGATGGTTGGATGGCATCACCAACTCAATGGACATGAGTTTGAGTAAGTTCCAAGAGTGGGTAACGGACAGGGAGGCCTGGCTTACTGCGGTCCATAGGGTCATAATGAGTTGGACATGACTGAATGACAGAATTGAAATGAACTGAGCTATTACCTTTCTACAAAAAAATTATGCAAACTTATTATTAAACTATATATATATAGAAGGTAGAGAAAATCTGCGGTTTCCATTTTTTAAAGTGTTTAAGGGAGTCCATCCTCTGTTTTAGGTTCATAATCTTTGTTTTTAAAATTTGTTATCAATAATATAACCTTAGGAATATAACCTTTAGGGTCTGTTTTCACTTATGGCTTTTATTCCTGAGTTGATTGGTGTATCCCACATTTATTCTCCCTTTTCTCCTCTCAGACACCACTGTCTCCTCCCTTATCTCTGCTCTACTAATTTCTGTGAATACTTTTGGTTCCTTCTGGCTATGGAGATTTGTCTCACCATTAATCTTGGGTTTCATTTTGTTCTGTATGCATGCAGAATTCTTGATGATACTGTAATAGACGAACTGAAAGTCAGAGGCCAGCAAGTCAATTCCAGAATCTTGAATAATTGTCAACCTCCTGACACCAGGGAACTTTGAAGGAGAAGTGCACACCCCAAAGTATCCATGCCTACACAGAAATCAAGCTCCACACTAAAGCCAGCAAGTTCAGTGAAAGACAATCCTCACCTATTTTCCAGCAAAAGAGGAAAACAGCAACGAATACCACAAAATGAGCTGCCCAAGACCATATCAATCCCACAGACACTCAGAAATGCATTGCTAGATACATCATTGCACTCCAGAGAAAAGAGATACAGATTCACCCTCCAGAGCACAGACACAAGTTGAGCAAAGCATTAAATATTGACAAGTCATTGCTCCAACCCCATTCACAAAGGGCAGGTTCCACAGAAAAATGCAGCTATAACCCCCCAGCCTGTAGAATGGGGACCCTAAACCCAGCAATCTAAGGAAAATGAAAAAGGTAGAGACATTCACAGTAGGTGAAGTTACATGATAGAAAATCACCAGACGAAACAAATGAAGAGGTGATAGGGAGTCTTCCTGAAAAAGAATTCAAAAGACGGACAGTAAGACAGTTCAGTTCAGTTCAGTCACTCAGTCTTGTCTGACTCTTTGTGACCCCATGAATCGCAGCATGCCAGCCCTTCCTGTCCATCAACAACTCCTGGAATTTACTCAAACTCATGCCCATCGAGTCGGTGATGCCATCCAGCCATCTCATCCTCTGCCACCACCTTCTCCTCCTGCCCCCAACCCCTCCCAGCATCAGGGTCTTTTCCAATGAGTCACCTTTTTGCAGGGGGTGGCCATGGTATTGGAGTTTCAGCTTCAGCATCAGTCCTTCCAATGAACACCCAGGACTGATCTCCTTTAGGATGGACTAGTTGGATCTCCGTGCAGTGCAAGGGACTCTCAAGAGTCTTCTCCAACACAACAGTTCAAAAGCAGCAATTTTTCGGTGCCCAGCTTTCTTCACAGTCCAACTCTCACATCCATTCATGACCACTGGAAAAACCATAGCCTTGACTAGACAGAGCTTTGTGGGCCAAGTAATGTCACTGCTTTTTAATATGCTATCTAGGTTGGTCATAAATTTCCTTCCAAGGAGTAAGCATCTTTTAACTTCATGGCTGCACTCACCATCCTCAGTGATTTTGGACCCCCCCCCAAAAAAAAAATGAAGTCTGACACTGTTTCCACTGTCTCCCCATCTATTTCCCATGAGGAGATGCCATAATCTTAGTTTTCTGAATGTTGAGCTTTAAGCCAACATTTTCACTCTCCTCTTTCACTTTCATCAAGAGGCCTTTTAATTCCTCTTCACTCTCTGCCATAATGGTGGTGTCATCTGCATATCTGAGGTTATTGATATCTTTCCCAACAATCTTGATTCCAGCTTGTGCTTCTTCCAGCCAAGCGTTTCTCATGATGTATTCTGCATATAATTTAAATAAGCAAGGTGACCATATACAGACTTGACATACTCCTTTTCCTATTTGGAACTGGTCTGTTGTTGCATGTCCAGTTCTAACTGTTGCTTCCTGACCTGCATACAGGTTTCTCAAGAGACAGGTCAGGTGGTCTGGTATTCCCATCTCTTTCAGAATTTTCCATAGTTTATTGTGATCCACAGAGTTGAAGGCTTTGGTATAGTCAATAAAGCAGAAATAGATGTGTTTCTGGAACTCTCTTGCTTTTTCAATGATCCAGCGGATATTGGCAATTTGATCTCTGGTTCCTTGGCCTTTTCTAAAACCAGCTTGAACATCTGGAAGTTCTCAGTCATGTACTCTGAAGCCTTGCTTGGAGAATTTTGAGCATTACTTTACTAGCGTGTGAGATGAGTGCAATTGTGCAGTAGTTTGATCATTCTTTGGCATTGTCTTTCTTAGGGATTGGAATGGAAACTGACCTTTTCCAGTCTTTTGGCCACTGCTGCAATTTCCAAATTTGCTGGCATATTGAGTGCAGCACTTTCACAGCAGCATCTTTCAGGATTTGGAATGGCTCAACTGGAATTCGATCACATCCACAAAAGGTGACCCGTAATCTTAAAAATAAGGTGATCAGTTGAGTTCAGTCGCTCAGTCATGTCCGACTCTTTGTGACCCCATGGACCACAGCAAGCCAGGCCTCCCTGTTCATAACCAACTACCAGAGTCCACCCAAATTTATGTCCATCGAGTCAGTGAAGCCATCCATCCATCTCATCCTCTGTCGTCCCCTTCTCGTCCTGCCCTCAATCTTTCCCAGCATCAGGGTCTTTTCAAATGAGTCAGCTCTTCACATCAGGTGGCCAAAGTATTGGAGTTTCAGCTTCAACATCAGTCCTTCTAATGAACACCCAGGGCCAGTCTCCCTTAGGATGGATTGGTTGGATCTCCTTGCAGTCCAAGGGACTCAAAAGAGTCTTCTCCAACACCACAGTTCAGAAGCATCAATTCTTCAGCACTCAGCTTCCTTTATAGTCCAACTCTCACATCCATACATGATCAACGGAAAAGCTATAGCTTGACTAGACATACCTTTTTTGACAAAGTAATGCCTCTGCTTTTCTATATGTTTTCTATTTTGGCCAAGAGTGTCCTTCCAAGGAGTAAGCATCTCTTAATTTCATGGCTGCAATCACCATCTGCAGTGCTTTTAGAGCCCACAAAAATAGTCAGCCACTGTTTCCACTATTTGTTTCCATCATTCCAACTGTTTACCATGAAATGATGGGACCTGAAGCCATGATATTAGTTTTCTGAATGTCAAGCTTTTTGCCAACCTTTTAACTCTCCTCGTTCACTTTCATCAAGAAACTCTTTATTTCTTCTTCACTTTCTGCCGTAAAGATGGTGTCATATGCATATCTAAGGTTATTGATATTTCTCCCAGCAATCTTGATTCCGGATTGAGCTTCATCCAGTCCAACATTTCTCATGATGTACTCTGCATATAAGTTAAATAAGCAGGGTGACAATATACAGCCTCGATGTTCTCCTTTTCTTATTTGGAACCAGCCTGTAAGTCCATGTCCAGTTCTAACTGTTGATTCCTGACCTGCATACAGTTTCTCAAGAAACAGGTCAGGTGGTCTGGTATTCCCTTCTCTTTCAGAATTTTCAACAGCTTATTGTGATCCAAACACTCAAAGGCTTTGGCATAGCTCATTATTAAAGACGCACTGATCAAAACTACAAAGAAACTTCACCTCACTTAGATCAGAATGAACCTCATCTAGAAGCATATAAACACTAAATGCTGGAAAGTGAGTGTAGAAAAGGGAACACACTTACACTGTTAGTGAGATTGCAAATTGACACAGCCCTTATGGAAGATAGTAAGGAACTTTCTTTAAAACTAGGAATAAAACCACCATATGACCAGCAATCCCACTCCTGGACATATCCCTGAGGAAATCAAATTTGAAACAGACACACATTTCCCATTGTTCATTGCAGCACTGTGTACAACAGCTAGAACAGGGAAGAAGCCGAGATGTCCATCAACAAATGAATGGATAAAGAAAAGATGCTGTGATATATATACACAATGGAATATTACTAAGCTATAAAAAGGAACAGATTTGAGTCAGTTTTAATGAGGTGGGTGAACCTAGAACCTATCATACTCAGTGAGGTTTGTCAGAAAGGGAAATATAAATACCATATTCTAACACATGTATACGGCATCTAGAAAAATGGTACCAAAGTAATCATTTGCAGTGAAACAGTAGAGAAACAGAAACAATAGATTCATGGACTTGGGTAGACGGAAGGAGAAGGTGAGATGTACGGAAAGAGTAATATGGAAACTTATTATCTGACTATGTCAGATAGATAGCCAATGGGAATTTGCTTTATGCCTCATGAAACTGAAACTGGTATGCTGTATGAACCAAGAGGGGTGGGATGGGGAGGGAGATGAGGGGCATTTCAAAAGGGATGTCCTATCACTTCATGATAAATAGATGGAGAAACAGTGGAAACAATGTCTGACTTTTTTTTGGGGGGGGCGCTCAAAAATCACTGCAGATGGTGATTGCAGCAATGAAATTAAAAGACACTTACTGTTTGGAAGGAAAGTTATGACCAACCTAGACAGTATATTAAAAAGCAGAGAAGTTACTTTGTCAACAAAAGCCCATCTAGTCAAGGCAATGGTTTTTCCAGTAGTCATGTATGGATGTGAGAGCCGGGCTATAAAGAAACCTGAGTGCTGAAGAATTGATGTTTTTGAACTGTGGCGTTGAAGAAGACTCTTGAGAGTCCCCTGGACTGCAAGAAACCCAACCAGTCCATCCTAAGGGAAATCAGTCCCAGATGTTCACTGGAAGGACTGATGTTGAAGCTGAAACTCCAATACTTTGCCCTCTGATGCGACGAGCTTACTCATTTGGACATGAGTTTGGACAAGTTCAATGGACATGAGTTTGGGTAAGCTCTGGGAGTTGGTGATGGACAGGGAGGCCTGGTGTGGTGCATTTCTTGGGGTCGCAAAGAGTTGGACAAGATTGAGAGACTGAACTGAACTGGTATATACCTATGACTGACTCATGTTGAGGTTCCACAGAAAACAGCAAAATTCTATCAAGCAAGTTTCCTTCAATATAAACAAATACATTTAAAAACACGTATCTGGGAGTATGTGTTTATTTGTGGACTTTTTTTTTTTTTTTACTAATTCAACCATTCTATGACTTTGGTTGTATGTTTTTATTTATGGACAACATGTTTACTAACTCAACCTCTTAGGTATGAGTGTTCTCAGATTTTCCAGTTTTTAAAATATTTTAGTCCCTCCGTTATTCTAACAATTTGAATGTTTCACACAATTTAAGACTTATGTAGGCATAAATACTTGTAGAGAGTCGTTAACAATCCTCTTTGTTTACTGGAATTTCAGGGGCAAAAACAAAGGCATCTTACATTCTCACTTCAGTAACTAAATATACCTTATTTTGCTTGTTCTGATTACCTCATATTTTCCATTTTTATTAATTTATTAATAAATTTATTAATTTTTATTAATCTAACCAATTCACTTATCATTTTATTAATTAATTGTTATAATTAATTAACACTAAATTAAGTGGTTTATTAATTTATAAATTAATTATAATTTAATTGATTTATTAAATAGAAATTAATTTCTATTTGCTGATTTTCTCTATTATGTTAATATTTATATTAATTTGTTTCCATATTAAGCTTATTGTTTTCCTCTTTCTCCTTGCTATGAGGTTAGATTTTTTTTTTTTTTTTTTATAGATGTCGTTAGCTTATTCTCATTATGGAAAGCTTAGTTTTATGAATGCTTAAATATATATGGGTTCTGCATTTGCTGTATTTGATGACCTGGGTGCACTACATTTTCATCTTCATTCACCACAGAGTATATTTTAAATTCCCCTGAGACTTTTTTTTTGAATTATTGGTCCTTTAGGAATGTATTGTTTAATTTTCTACACATTACAACTTCCAAATTCTCCTACCATTTTTGATTTTGCATTACATATCTTGGATGTCACAAAACATATTTTACATGATTTAAAGTAATTAGACTTCCTTTATGCTTTAACATAAACCCTATCCTTGAGAATGTTCTAGAGACACTACCAAGTGAGCTTGGGAGGGATGTGCAATCTTTGGTTCTTTTCAGGTGGAATTTTCTGTCTATGTGTGTTAAATCCACTTGGTTTATATTGTAATTTATGTTTTTGCTTCACTCAGTGGTCTTCTTATGTTCTTATAGCAATACTTGGATATTTAATGTTGGGACATACTTCTTGCAAGAGTTTTGTAGTTTTTATACTTCATGTTTGTCAAAAGGCTGAGAAACAATTTGATCTTATTGGACTTGGAACTCTTCACTGAGTTTATCATTTATTAAAAAAATCATATGACAAAATATGTAACTAACATCACTTTGAACAAAGCTAGTGGAGGTGATGAAATTGCAGTTGAGCTATTTCAAATCCTAAAGGATGATGCTGTGGAAGTGCTGCATTCAATATGTCGGAAAATTTGTAACACTCAGCAGTGGCCACAGGACTGGAAAATGTCAGTTTTCATTCCAATCCCAAAGAAAGGCAATGCGAAAGAATGTTCAGATTACCACACAATTGTCCTCACTCACATGCAAGTAAAATAATGCTCAAAATTCTCCAAGCCAGACTTCAGCAATATGCAAAGTGTGAACTTCCAGATGTTCAAGCTGGTTTTAGAAAAGCCCAAGGAACCAGAGATCCAATTGGCAACATTCACTGGATCACTGAAAAAGCAAGAGAGTTGAGAAAAACATATTTTCTGCTTTATTGATTATGTCAAAGCCTTTGAGAGTGTAGATCACAATTAACTTCAGAAAATTCTGAAAGAGATGGGAACACCAGCCCACCTGACCTGCTTCTTAAGAAACCTGTATGCAGGTCAGGAAGCAACAGTTAGAAGTGGACATGGATCAACAGACTGTTTCCAAATAGGAAAAATAGTATGTCAAGGCTGTATACTCCAGTACTCTTGCCTGGAAAATCCCTAATCGAAGGAGCCTGGTAGGCTGTAGTCCACAGGTTTGTGAACAGCTGGACATGACTGAACGCTTTCACTTTCATGTTTCACTTTCATGAACTGGAGAAGGAAATGGCAACCCACTCCAGTGTTCTTGCCTGGAGAATCCTAGGGATGGGGAGCCTGGTGGGCTGCTGTCTATGGGGTCTCACCGAGTTCGACAGGACTGAAGCGACTTACAACAGCAGCAGCAAGGCTGCATATTTTCACCCTGCCTATTTAACTTATATGCAGAGTATATCATGAGAAATACTGGGCTGGAAGAAGCACAACTGGAATTAAGATTGACTGGAGAAATATCAATAACCTCAGATATGCAGATGACACCACTCTTATGGAAAAATGAAGAACTAAAGAGGCTCTTGATAAAAGTGAAACAGAAGAGTGAAAAAGTTGGCTTAAAGCTTGACATTTAGAAAACTAAGATCATGGCATCTGGTCCCATCACTTCATGGCAGATAGATGGGGAAACAGTGGAAACAGTGGCTGCCTTTATATTTTTGGGCTCCAAAATCACTGTAGACGGTGATTGCAGCCATGAAATTAAAAGACGATTACTCTTTGGGAGGAAAGTTATGACCAAGCTAGACAGCATATTAAAAAGCAGAGACATTACTTTCTTGGCCAAGGTCTGCTAGTCAAGGCTATGGTTTTTCCAGTGGCCATGGATAGATGTGAGAGTTGGACTGTGAAGAAAGCTGAGTGCCAAAAAATTGATGCTTTTGAACTGTGGTGTTGGAGAAGACTCTTGAGAGTCCCCTGAACTGCAAGGAGATCCAACCAGTCCATCCTAAAGAAGAGTCCTGAGTGTTCATTGGAAGGACTGATGCTGAAGCTGAAACTCCAATACTTTGGCCACCTGATGCGAAGAGCTGACTCATTTGAAAAGACCCTGACAGATTGAGGGAAAGATTGAGGGCAGGAGGAGAAAGGGACGACAGAGGATGAGATGATTTGATGGCTTCATCGACTCAATGGACATGAGTTTTGATAAACTCTGGGAGATTGTGATGGACAGGGAGGCTTGGCGTTCTGTGGTTCATGGGGTCGCAAATAGTCGGACATGACTGAGTGGCTGAACTGAACAGAACTGAACTAGGAGATGGTGCAATGAATTTTTTAAATAGGACAAGTGTTGACTTTCCAGGAGGAAAAAAATCTTCGAATTGTATGAATTTGAATCAGGTTGTAAAGAAAATTGTATGCAAGCAATAAACAATAACAAGCCACAGTGACTATACTAATGGTAGACAAAAACTTTATATAAGAATAACATGAAACAAATGAAATCAAATATCATTATATGTAGTAATTATATATTTCATCATAGTTTCATACTAATGATAAAAGGACATATTCAGTTATATACATATAAGAATTATAGAGATATGCTCACCTCACCAAAGAGTTCCAGGTACCTGAATCAAAAACTAAAAATGTTTGAATTTTTTCTCAGCCTTTGGCTAACATAAGACCACTGATGGTAGGGATAAACTAACTGAAAATGTAATCCATGTGGATTTATCACAGATGAATAGAAGATTCCATCCAAAAACAGAAAAATCCACATCCCTCACAATTGCACACATAATAATCTCCAAAATATTTTCAATAACAGGGTTTAAATGGTCATAAAGCAAAACTAAATAATTTATATCATACCAAATATGTTATCTGATATCTAAGAAATGTAAATTGAAATCAAAAATGGGAGGAAAATACAGCAACTATAATGTGTGGAAAATTAAAAACAAATTACTAAGGGACCAATGAGTCAAGGAATAAGTCGCAGAGGAGGGGAAATAATAAAATACTCTGAGGTGAATGAAAAAAACAAAAAAAGCACAATATACTCAGATCATCATTCACAGTAAAAGCGGAACCCATATATAAAATTTGCATAAAAAGAAAGCTCTGTAATCCTGCGAAAAAGCTAAAGTCTTCTTCAGAAACTGGGGTGAAAAAAGAAAGAAAGAAAGAAAATCCATACTCACAGTAAGGAGAAACAGAAAAACAATGAAGCTTCATACGACAATAAAGTAATGTAAAGAGTGAAAGACTAGAGAAAAATCAATAAAGAAAATTAATAAAAATGGAACATATTATGTAAACTGAACAAGCAAAATGAGGGAAGATTTAGTTACTGAAATGAGAATGAATAAGATGTCATTGCTATAAAATCATACTAAATAAAATTGATTGTTAGCTACTTTGGACAAGTATTTATGCCAACAGAAGTCTTAAGCCATATAAAACAGTCAATTTTCTAGAAGATCATAGTGATTAAAACAAGTTTAGAAACTGTAAACTCTGAATACAATAATAAAAAGAGGTTAAATTCACAATCACATTGCTTATAAATAAATACATAGAACCAGATTTTATTTTTAATGCTGTGTTATACCAATTCTTTTCCTGAGAATGTCAATGCTATGTATGAAAGAAAAGGTGTGCTAAATATATTAGCATTCAGTTAAAGTGATATTTCATGTATTCAGTCACTACATTCCTGTCTGACCCTCTGCACCCCCACAGACTGTTGCCCACCAGGATTGTCTGTCCATGCTATTCTAAAGGCCAGGAAACAGGAGTGTGTTGCCATGTCTTCCTCCAGGAGATGGTCCCAATCTATAGAATGAACCTGTTGACCTTATGACTTCTGCATGAGAAGGCAGGTTCTTTACCATTAATGCCACCTGGGAAAGCAGTAGTGGTACACACACACACACACACACACACACACACACACATAAACATCAGTTCAATTCAGTTCAGTTGCTCAGTCGAGTCCGACTCTTTACAACCCCATGAATCGCAGCACTCCAAGCCTCCCTGTCCATACCAACTCCTAGACTCTACCCAAACTCATGCTCATCAAGTCAGTGATGCCATCCAGCCATCTCATCCTCTGTCATCCCCTTCTCCTCCTGCCCCCAATCCCTCCCAGCATCAGGGTCTTTTCCAGTGAGTCAACTCTTCACATGAGGTGGCCAAAGTATGTTACACAGGTATATACACATAAAAGTAAATAAATATTTACTTTTATATGTATATACATGTGTGTGTGAACATATAAATAGATATATATTCAAATACATCTATATATTGATTTATATATTTGATTTGCCTGGTGGCTCAGACAGTAAAGCATCTGCCTACAATACAGGAGACCTGGGTTCGATTCCTAGGTTGTGAAGATCCTCTGGAGAAGGAAATGGCAACCCACCCCAGTACTCTTGCCTGGAAAATCCCATGGACAGAGGATTATGGTAGGCTCCTACAGTCCATGTGGTCATAAAGAGTCAGACACGACTGTGCAACTTCACTCACTCACTTATATATCTAAACATATGCATAGATATGTTTATGTCTATAAGTATGCTTTTGCTGTCAATAGATATCAGTATATATTTGACTGTAGGAATATACTTAGGGGTACATAATTTTACTGTATCTGATGACCTGCTATGATGCCCTTTCACTTTCATTCACCTTGGAGTATCTTCTAATTCCCTTGTGGCTTACCCTTTGAATCATTTGTTCCTTAAAAACGTCTCATTTAGTTTTCCACACATTGACAAATTTATAAAAATTTAACGTCTAAATGACTTTTAGCTCCTCTTCTTGGTGGTCAGAGAACATATTTGGTTATGTCATATAACACACACACTCACGTGTGTGTGTGTCTTGAAACATGACATCTTTCTCCTTTCTCCTGTTTACCTGTCATATATCTTGTAGAGATTCTGGATGTGCTCTTGAAAGTGATATCTCACTTCCACTCTCTTCTCTCTTTGGGACTTGAGGTAAACCTCAACACCAGAGGAGACTGTCAACTGAAGAATAAAGAAAACAAATCTAATAAAAATGACAAGACAGCTCCCCACAACTCAGAAGAGCAGAACATCACTGTTAATATAGAAATACTATCTGGCTGGTAGAAGGCTTTCAAATGAAATGTGCACTTAAACCTGTGGAGGCTGAAAGTACACTCTCTTCACTAATTTCAGGAAGAAAACCAGAGTCATGATCATCCACCTTACCCCTTGCTTCAACATGCTTCATATTTTAATCTCCAACTAATGAAGACACTGGCAATGTAGAAGGCTCCACCATCAGTCCAAATAACTCCTCTGTAATGGTTCCATAGGAAAAGGAGTACATCAAGGCTGTATATTGTCACTCTGCTTATTTAACTTATATGCAGAGTACATCATGAGAAATGCTGGACTGGAAGAAGCACATGCTGGAATCAAGATTGCCGGAAGAAATATCAATAACCTCAGATATGCAGATGATACCATCCTTATGGCAGAAAGTGAAGAAGAACTGAAAGGCCTCTTGATGAAAGTGAAAGAGGAGAGTGAAAAAATTGGCTTAAAGCTCAACATTCAGAAAACTAAGATTGTGGCATCTGGTCCCATCATGGGAAATAGATGGGGAGACAGTGGAAACAGTGTCAGACTTTATTTGTTTGGGCTCCAAAATCACTGCAGATGGTGACTGCAGTCATCAAATCAAAAGACACTTGCTTCTTGGAGGAAAAGCTATGAGAAACCTAGACATTTTATTAAAAAGAAGAGACATCAGCTTACTAACAAAGGTCCTTTCAATTGTAAACTCCTATGGTTTATACAGTAGTGATATATCAGTTCAGCTCAGTTCAGTAGCTCAGTCATGTCCAACTCTTTGTGACCCCATGAAGTGCAGCATGCCAGGCCTCCCTACCCATCACCAATGCCCAAAGTCCACCCAAACCCATGTCCATTGAGTCGGTGATACCATCCAGCGATCTCATCCTCTGTCATCCCCTTCTCCTCCTGCCCTCAATCTTACCAAGCATCAGGGTCTTTTCAAACGAGTCAGCTCTTTGTGTCAGGTGGCCAAAGTATTGGAGTTTCAGCTTCAACATCAGTCCTTCCGGTGAACACCCAGGACTTATCTCCTTTAGGATGGACTGGCTGGATCTCCTTGCAGACCAAGGGACTCTCAAGAGTCTTCCCCAACACCACAGTACAAAAGCATCAATTCTCAGGTGCTTAGTTTTCTTTACAGTCCACTCTCATATCCATACATGACCACTGGAAAACCCATAGCCTTGACTAGATGGAACTTTGTCGGCAAAGCAATGTCTCTGCTTTTCAATATGCTGTCTAGGTTGCTCATAATTTTCCTTTCAAGGAGTAAGCATCTTTTAATTTCATGGCTGCAATCACCATCTGCAGTGATTTTGGAGCCCAGAAAAATAAAGTCAGCTACTGTTTCCCCATCTGTTTGTCATAAAGTGATGGGACTGGATGCCATGATCTTAATTTTCTGAATGTTGAGCTTTAACCCAACTTTTTCACTCTCCTCTTTCACTTTCATCAACAGGCTCATTACTTTCTGCCATAAGGGTGATGTCATCTGCATATCTGAGGTTATTGTTATTTCTCCTGACGATCTTGATTCCAGCTTGTCTTTCCTCCAGCCCAGCATTTGTCATGATGTACTCTGTATATAAGTTAAAACAAAACACAGCTGTGATGGCGCAGAAGCATGGCCGAGAGGATCTACCCCATGTGTAAAGTCAGGAGTGGTGGCTGAGAGGAGCTACTCCATGTTCAAGATAAGAAGCAGTGGCTGTAATTTGCTGGAACAGCCATGAAGAGCTGCCCCATGTCCAATGGAAGAGAAACCCAAGTAAGCCAGTAGGCACTGAAAGAGGGCATCAGAGGGCAGACAGACTAGAACCACAATCACAGTAATATATAGATATGAGAATTAGAACATAAAGAATGCTGAGAGCTAAAGAATTGATGCCTTTGAATTATGATGCTGGAGAAGACTCTTAGGGGTCCCTTGGACTGCAAGGTGATCAAGTCAATCAATCCTCAAGGACCCCAACCCTGAATATTCTTTTGCAGCACTAATGCTGTAGATGAAACTCAAGTATTTTGCCAGCCTGATGCAAAGAGCCAACTCTTTGGAAAACTGTGACACTGGGAAAGATTGAGGATGAGAGAAAAGGGGGTGACAAACGATGAGATGGTTAGATGGCATCACCAGTTCAATTGACATGAGTTTGAGCAAACTCTGGCAGACAATGAAAGAGAGGGAGTCCTGTCATGCTTCAGTCCAGGGAGTAGCAAAGAGTTGGACAACAACAATAATGAAAGTCTCTAGAGCTACTTCTTAAATTCACTCTAAGATACATTTATTAAAAGAAATAACAAAAACAACAAAACATTATGGTGGTATACTAGAAGATGGGATAATGGATTTTTTAAAAAATATGTCAGCTATAGGCTGCCAAAGAGATGAAGCTTACATTTGAATAGATTTTCAGAATTAGGGTATAAGGAAAATTTTATGTTGGAGTTCCTTGCTGCTTATGGGAGGGTTTGGGGCCCTGTCAGCCCAATGCCAAACTCCTCCTGTTGCCAACAGATCATTGGTGAAGTCCTGTGGGGCAATTCCTTGCAGTAATGTTCCTGGGAGGAAGGACCTGCCATGAGAAGTAGCTGACAGAAACATAGGTTGTGAGGGGATCAGGAAATGTATCCTGGAACACAATCATTTAGAGTGAGGATACTCTCCTTTCCTAAATGGGGAAGCTAACCCTCATGTAGGCTAGTTGTGGAGCATGGATTCAGGTTATGCAGGTAGAAGGTGACAGGCTGAGACTAGAGGCTTCGGGACGCACTGTGTCCAAGTCTCACTGGTAGAGCTGTGATTACAGGGTGAGAATCCTAGATGACTCCAATGGAGGCAGGGAGAACTAAGAACTTTGCGAGATTCATCTTTCCCTGGGTCCTGCCACTCCTAGGACTCCTGTTGTTTGAGATTGCCTTGGCCCTTCACTTCTGCCCATCGTCTTGGGAAGGCCTACCTGTTGAAAGGAGTTTCTTCCTGTTGTCCCATTGCACTTTGGGGCTGAATTTTCAGGTCTTTGAATTTCAACATCCACCATTTGACCTTTCACAACCACCACACAGACAAAGCTGGAAACAGTTTAAGGCTTCCTGAGGATAACAGTGAAGATTAGGGGAGAGGAAATGGACAGGGATTCCAAGCTGGCAGGACAAGGTGCCTACTGATGTCATCTCCCCCATGGATTAGCACAGACATCTTCAGCTACTGAATTACCTGTGTTCACTCTCTGTATTTGTGTCCCTGTGTCTTGCACCTCTCTATTTCCATGTGTGGCCATATATTACCAGTTGTATGTTTTTCTTGGTGTGTGTTCAATCCATTGTAGATGCAGAGATGAAGCCAACAGGATATGAGACATGGAGCAACAAGAAGAGGGGGCACAAGGCATTTACAGACTTGGAAACACTGGTCAATGTATCTCTGAAGTGCTCACATTCAGGACAGGAATGAGGAAAGGATAGGCAGTGATAACTCGTGACAGTTGGTCCACAAATCTGGAATGACATGAAGACAAACAAGCTCACAATTTCTTGTGTGTTCGTGAGTGTTCATCCTGGGAAGCAGCTATGAAGGTTTGAGGAGTCACCCAGAGTAAACCACATAGTGTGGGACTTTGAAACTACTCTTGGAGGACCACAAAAAGCCTATTCTCGGCTGAAACACATTCTTTCAGAGGTGGAAGATCCATCTATTTAGAACACAAAAGAACCATCATTTGGGGAATCCATGTTTTCTGGGTCAATGTTGTGGCCCTCATGTGGTGCTTGTGGAATTTGTTTTATCTGGGCTATTACAAAAGGAGTTTACAGGTCTGGCAGTTTGTGTACAAAAGGTATTTACTAGATTATGGGTTTTGGCTACAGTCCTGCAAATCTGTCCCTGATATAATGGGTGATGTCTTTGCTCTTCTAATTAGCATGTGCTGATACTTGGGCTTTCATTGCAGTGCTTCTAATCAGACTTGTCTTTAGCTCCAGGTACTCCTCAGAGTAAAGGGTTGTTTTTTACACAGGATTTCTCCAAAATGCCGGATGAATTTGGGGTTGAGGATGGGAATTCCAAGTGCTTATGCGAGCTGTAGCTCAGAGTGTCCCATTTATTGACCAAAAACCCCACCCTCAGGTTCATCTTCAATTTGGGTTTATCTATTGTTCTCGATGTTGCCTTTCCACAAAGTCCAGTGAGTCTCCTTTGTAAAAAGCTGTGCCCCAATATCTATACTTTGTTTCTGTTTTCATCATTCGACTTCTCTTGTAAATTAGTTTATATATCTTTCTCCTCCAGCAATCATTCTGATATTACTGACCATTCTGCAATATTATGGTGAATAGTCATTTGTCAATGTATTTATCTTACTAGGAGGATAATGAATTTACAAATTTGTGATGGTTTTTGCCATACATCAAGAAGAATCAGCCCTAGATATACATGTGTCACCCCCATCCTGAAACCCACCTCACACTTATTTCTCCACTCTCTCCATGTTGCCCCCAAACTTGACTTTGGTTGTCCTGCTTCATGTATCAATCTCACACCTCTCATTTATTTTACATATGTATATGTATCTCTCATTTATTTTACATATGTAAATCTATATGTTTCAGTGCTTTTTTCCCAACACATACCACTGTCACCTTCTCCCACTGAGTCCAGAAGTGTGTTTTCTATGTCTGTCTCTTACTTGCTGCCCTGCATGTAGGGCATATATATGTGTTAATATTCAGTATTTTTCTTTTGCTTTCTCTTTCTGACTTTTCTCTGTATTAGACTCTCAAAGCTCATCCACCTCATTGGAGCTGACTCAAATGTGTTCCTTTTTATAGCTGAGTATACGACAATTTCCTTTTCCATTCGTCTTCCGATAAACATCTAGGTTAAGTCCATGTAACAGCTATTGTAAATGGTATTACAGTAAAAAATGTTATATGTACTTTTCAATATGTGCTTAAAGGAAGTTTAAATGATCACAGACTTTTCCAGGAACTGACTTGAAAAATTAAAAGTCTTCAGTGTTTTGCAGAGGATAGATTTCTGTGTTTGTCTGTGTCTATTTTCAAAGGAACACCCTGATTTTGAGAAAATTATGATAGAACATCAACCTTTCCATTAAATAGAGAATATAAGAAGCGGCTTCACATGAAGAACAATGATCAGCATAATTCTCATGAACAGAAAAGTAACGAAGAGTGGTCTGCATGTGAGAAGTATAGAGGGGTGACACCAGTAAGCCTGAAATAATACAGAAAGGTAAATAAACAGCAAGAATTCTGTGTGTTTGTGTATTGTTTGGGCAGAAACTCAGGATCAATCTTTCAGCTCCCTGTATGCTTCTCAGTTTACTGGGTGCCAATTACCATCCATGTAGTGTAATAGAAGTGGTTAGATCCTCCTTTGGGATTGTGTCAGAGGACACAGTTCCCTTTGTGGGGTGAGTGTTGGAGAGGAAGTAGAAATAAGACAAGTGTTCAGTATTTGTTGACCTACCAATTTACAAGGGAATACAGTAGTTCACCAAAAGGGCCTGTTGAACAAGGGCCATAAAGTGAAATAATGGATCTCAGTTTTGTTGGATGATGGTACTCCAAGTGTCCTCTCTGTTGTAAACCGGCATCAGTTTAACTGTGTAGAACAAGGAAAAATCAATAACGTTCTATTAAGTATGAATCAGATAGCCTCATCTTGTAAAAGAGTGCATGGTCTTTCTCTGAGACAATCATTTATCCAGCGCTAGAGTTCCATGAGTCATCCCAGAAAAACTTGCTACAAGGTATATGGACAGACTATGGCCTAGGGAGAGAGAGAACGGTGGGAATCCTTAAGTACAATAGTTTCTGTCAAAAAGAACAAGTGTAAATATGAATTGCCAGAGAATAGGTAAGCAAACAGAAACAGATCCCATTATATATGTTTGTACTCATGTGAACTTCCTTCATTTTTCTATGAACTCAGTTTAGGTACAAGATGTGCAATAGCAGAAGTGAGTGGAATGGCAATGTAAAACAGACAAGGGCCAGGCTACCCAGATGTGTGCTCTGTGTCCCATGATGGCTCAATGGCTAATATCCCAATTTCCAGAAAAGCTTACACTCTTTTCTCAAGACCCTCTAGTAGATCAAGGTCCAGAAATGTCAATATTTTTCTCCTGAACCCTCTGTAGACAGTGACTCTTCCTTGTTGAGTGGCTCAGCACAGACTGCTTTCAGTCACAATGACACTGGTATTTCTTCTTGCCATCTATCAGTACTCTGTGATCCAGTGACCAATGGGAACACCTGGAGCATATAGAGCTCACTCAGGAACTGCTGAGCACTTAGAGTAGCCCTTGTGATTCTGTTTCCCAGAATCACATCCACCTCTGGACCTGACAAAGTATAGACTGCCACAAATGGAGTATGGGGAGTTCATTTGTCCCACTGCATTCTCTTTTTGCAGATACAATGACTCCAACATGTGCATGCATGCCTGGGGTGATGTTTCTGTCCTACATGGAGTTCTCATTCTATGTCTTTTGGGAGAAGTTAGCAGGATCTCTTTCCAGGATGAACAGGTAAAAAAAAATCAAAGTTAAAGTGTTTATGGTTGTCCTCTTCAAGGTGCATTGGATTAGATCTCCTTCTCAGTGCCAGCTTCTGAACTTGAATGCATTCACCCTAGCTTTGTTCTGTCTACAGAGATGGTCTAAAACTCTAGAAGACAAAACATGGTCTTCCCTGGGTACTGTCCCAACAATCATCTAAGAAACACTGAAAAATGTCTTCTCAGTTTCTTAATCTGTAAGGCCAAACTCACTTATTAAGAAAATAGTAAAAATAAAAATAAAATTTACAAGGCATATATCAGTGTATAAGTGTTTGTCAGAAGACTGAAAGTGTTTCCCCTGAAGAAAAATTACTTTAAAAGAGGTTACAACAGAATCATCAATGACCTCCTGTGACAATCAATGGTGGAATAAATATGTGCACAGTCATGTAGGAAGGGAGTAGAAGCAATCAGGTTGGACTTGAACCTCAAGAAAAGGACACAGAAGAGAAAAAGAATATCACGTGTTCAGAGATCCTTTGGGGTGAACAGATTCAGACTGTATAATGGCACCCTAACCATTGGATCCCACACCAGGAAAATGAGTCCTCTCAGATGGATGAAAGCCAGTGTAGATTCCAACTCCACTAGTGAAGAGCATGTCTTGCTTTGTTTAGTTCTGAAACAAAGCAGTGGAGTTAGACTGAATCTACCCTAAACTCTGGCCATATGGAAATTTGGATGCAGTGATTCCTACAGAAAATATGATTGCTGTGTATTCCATGTTTGAAAATGTGGACACAGATGTGGACACAGATGCTTGCATATGGTATTATTTCCACTTTACATTTGAAAACCTGGTAAATGATTTTCCCATATGTAACATAGAATTCTCAGTATTTAACATTTGAAACTCTAGACATACATTTCCCTATGAGAAATATGGATCTCTCTATATTTCACCATGAAAATCTGAGTACATTTTTATCTCTTGAAATATAATTTCCACTGTATTCATGTATTAAAATCTCAATGACTATTGTCTGACATGAAATATGGAGTATTTTTCTTTTCCATAAGATAATCTGAAGAGAGTTATTCAGCCATTAAGTATGAATACTCTATATTTTTTACTTATAAAAATTTGGTTGCTGATTTAATTACATGAACTATAGAATTTTTTTTTTTAAGTATAGAATTTTCTAAGTGCCATATATTGAATTCTGGGTCTATATATTCTGGTAGGAAAATTGGAATTCTACATTCTACATATGAATGTATGGCCTTAAATTTAATTTATGATCTATGGAATTCACATATATCATATATAAAATCCCTGGCACAGATTTTCCTATACAAATTTTGTAATTATCTGTAATTCACAAATGAAAATCCCAGTTCTGATACTACTATGGAAATACAGAATTCTCTAGATTTCACATGGGAACATCTGGGCCCTGATTTCCTGAAACAAAATATGGAACTGTCTATACTTGCAAATGAAAATCATTCTTTCCTTCTGCAACATGATATTCCCTTTATGAACTTTGGATACAGATTTTACTCAATATGCTATGATAGCTTCAATATGCATTCATTACACTGTGATGAAAAATATTTTGAAAGAAGTATGGAATAGTGTTTATTTCATATTTGAAATCGGGGGATAGATTTTTTCTTACAGAAAGTATGAACCCTCAATATTCCAAATATGAGTTTTGGCACAACAGGGAATTTTCTTTGTTTCATTCTTAACATTATGAACATAGGAATATCTGATGCCAGATATTCCTGCATGAAAGATGGATGTATTGATTTTATATAGGAAAATATATATGCAGATTTTAGGTCATGAAATATGTAATACTATTTAATCCACATGTGAAAGTATGGACACAGATCTTATGGCATGAAATATGAAACGTTTATGTTTCACTTTTGAAAAGCTGGATTCAGATATTCTAGCATGAGACATAAATATTTATTTGTTTCATGTTTCAAAACATGGTTATATATTTTCTAATAGGAGCATGGAGATTTTTATAACTGTCACTTGAAAATCTTTGCCCATTTTCCGTCATTAAATATGGAATCCTGTATATGTAACATTTGAGAAAACTTACATCAATTTTCCTACAAGAATGAATGGACTTTTCTATTTCATACAACATTATATCCTGACGTGGAATGAAATTCTCCGTATTTCACACAAGAAAATTTGAATGGATGTTTTCAACATGAAATATAGAATCCTGTATCTTTCATATTTGGGGATAGGTTTTCTTAAGTGAAATACAAAATTTCGATATTTCACATATAAAAAATTGTGGATAGATTTTCTCATATAATGGCTTCCTGCATAGCTCAGTTGGTAAAGCATCTGCCTGCAATTGTGGAGATCTGGGTTCAATTCTTGGTTAGGGAAGAATTGGCTTATCCCTTGGTTTTCCCCCTGGAGAAAGAAATGGTAACCCACTCCAGTATTCTTGCCTAGAGAATTCCATGGAGAGAAGAACCTGGAAGGCCAGAGTTCATAGGATCATGAGAGTTGCACACGATTTAGCACTATCTTTCTTTCTTTTTCACACATGAAACATAAACTTCCTATGACTCAGAAATTATACTCTGGATATAAATAAAATTGGATCTGAATTAAACTTAAAAGCATTTTTGTAACATTTTTTATGAAGTATCGTTGTTTTACAGAATTATGATTTTTCTGTCAAGCCTCAGCATGAAACATCCATAGATATACATCTATATCCTCCTTTTCGAACCTCCCTCCCATCTACTACCCCATCCCATCCCTCTAGATTGATACAGAGGCCCTGTTTGACTTTCCTGAGCCATACAGCAAATTACCATTGGCTATCTATTTTTACATATGGTAACACAAGTTTCCACGATACCCATGTTTCCGTACATCTCACCCTCTTCTCCCTTCTGCCCATGTTCATAAGTCTATTTTCTATGTCTGCCCCTCCAATGTTTCCCTGTAAATACATTTTTTGATTAATTAATTCATGTATTATACCTTAGAATATTGTATTGGTTTTGCCATACATTGACTTGAATCTGCCATGGGTGTATATGTGTTCCCCATCCTGAACACATCCTGAACACTGCTCACACCTCCCTCCGCATCCCATCCCTCTGGGTCATCCCAGTGTACCAGCCCTGAGCATCCTGTATTCTGCATCAAAACTGGACTGACGATTCGTTTCACATATAATAATTTACATGTTTCAATGCCATTCTCTCATATAATCCCGCCCTCGACCTTTCCCACAGAGTTCAAAAGACTGTTCAATACATCCTTGTCTCTCTTGCTGCCTCACATACAGGGTTATCATTACCATCTTTCTAAATTCCATATATATATATATATATGTTTTGTATACTGTATTGGTGTTTTTCTTTCTGGCTTACTTCACTCTGTATAATAGGCTCCAGTTTCATCTGCCTCATTAGAACTGATTCAAATGTATTATTTTTAATGACTGAGCAGTATTCTACTGTGTATATGCACCACAGCTTTCTTATCCATTCATCTGCTGATGGGCATCTAGGTAGTTTGCATGTCCTGGCTATTATAAACAATGCTGCAATGAACATTGGGGTACACGTGTCTATTTCAATTCTGATTTCCTCAGTGTGTATAACCAACAGTGGGATTGCTGGATCATATGGCAGTTCTACTTCCAGTTTTTTAAGGAATCTCCACACTGTTCCCCGTAGTGGCTGTATTAGTTTGCATTCCCACCAACAGTGTAAGAAGGTTCCCTTTTCTCCACACCCTCTCCAGCATTTATTGCTTGTTGACTTTTGAATAGCAGCCATTCTGACTGGCGTGTAATGGTACCTCATTGTGGTTTTGATTTGCATTTTCTCTGATAATGAGTGAGGTTGAGCATCTTTTCATGTGTTTGTTAGCCATCTGTATGTCTTTCTTGGACAAATGTCTGTTTAGTTCTTTGGCTCACTTTTTTATTGGGTCTTTTATGTTTCTAAAACTGAGCTGGAGGTGTTGCTTGCATATTTTTGAGATTAATTCATGGTTGATTCATTTGTTATTATTTTCTCCCATTCTGAAGTCTGTCTTTCACCTTGCTTATAGTTTCCTTTGTTGTGCAAAAGCTTTTAATTTTAATTAGGTCCCATTTGTTTATTTTTGCTTTTATTTCCAATATTCTGGGAGGTGGGTCATAGAGGATCCTGCTGTGGTTTTTGACGGAGAGTGCTTTGCCTATGTTTTCCTCTATGAGGTTTATAGTTTCTGGTCTTACATTTAGATCTTTAATCCGTTTTGAGTTTATTTTTGTGTACGGTGTTAGAAAGTGTTATAGCTTCATTCTTTTACAAGTGGTTGACCAGTTTTCCCAGCACCACTTGTTAAAGAGGTTGTCTTTTCTCCATTGTATATTCCTTCCTCCTTTGTCAAAGATAAGGTGTCCATAGGTTCGTGGATTTATCTCTGGGCTTTCTGTTTTGCTCCATTGATCTATATTTCTGTCTTTGTGCCAGTACCACACTGTCTTGATGACTGTGGCTTTGTAGTAGAGACTGAAGTCATGCAGGTTGATTCCTCCAGTTCCATTCTTCTTTCTCAAGATTGCTCTGGCTATTCGAGGTGTTTTGTATTTCCATACGAATTATGAAATTATTTGTTCTAGTTCTGTGAAAAATACCATTGGTAGCTTGATAGGGAGTGCATGGAATCTATAGATTGCTTTACATAGTATACTCATTTTCACTATATTGATTGTTCCAATCCATGAACACGGTATATGTATCCATCTATTTGTGTCCTCTTTGATTTCTTTCATCAGTGTTTTATAGTTTTCTATATACAGGTCTTTTGTTTCTTTCAGTGGATTTATTCCTAAGTATTTTATTCTTTTCGTTGCAATGGTGAATGGAATTGTTTCCTTAATGTCTCTTTCTGTTTTCTCATTGTTAATGTATAGAAATGCAAGGGATTTCTGTGAGTTAATTTTGTATCCTGCAACTTTACTATATTCATTGAGTAGCTCTAGTAATTTTTTGGTGGAGTCTTTAGGGTTTTCTATTTAGAGGATCATGTCAACTGCAAACAGTGAGATTTTCACTACTTTTCCAATCTGGATTCCTTTTATTTCTTTTTCTGCTCTGATTGCTCTGGCCAAAACTTCCAAAACTACATAGAATAGTAGCTGTAGAGTGGACACCCTTTTCTTGTTCCTAACTTTAGGGGAAATGCTTTCACATTTTCACCACTGAGGATAATATTTGCCAAGGGTTTTTCATATACACCTTTTATTTTTATTTATTTATTTATTTATTTATTTTTGCTGATAAAGCAAGAGATTTTATTGGGAAAGGGCACCTTGGTGGAGAGCAGGAGGGTGAGGGAACCCAGGAGAACTGCTCTGCTGCGTGGCTCTCAGTCTTGGGTTTTATGATGATGGGATTAGTTTCTGGGTGGTCTTTGGCCAATCATTTTAATTCAGAGTCTTTCCTGGTGGCACATGGATCACTCAGCCAAGATGGATGCTAGCAAGAGGGATTCTGGGAAGTGGACCGACACGCGGTGTCTCCTTTCGACCTTTCCCGAACTCTTCCGGTTGGTGGTGGCTTATTAGTTCCATATTCCTTATCAGGATCTCCTGTCATAAAACAACTCATGCAAATGGTTACTACTGTGCCTGCCCAGGGTGCGCGGTTTCAATCAGTGTGCTTCCCCTAACAACTCCTCCCTGAGAGACTTCATACTTAAGATACTTCTAGGGAATTGGGGCAGGGGTCTCTTTCTTCTGTAACTTGTTCCTGCTGTGCATGGACGTAGGCCTGCCTAGCAGAGCAGAAGTCTCTCTCTCCCTGATCTAAGTTGGGGTGTTTCACATCTGAAACCACCTTTCACTCTTGTAATAACAGCAATTTAGTTTGAAACTGTTGGTGCCTCTCAGGGAGGAAATAGACAGGGGCCAAACAGGAGACCTAACAGGATGGTCATCACTGGTCCCCAAAAACAGGTGACAACATTTGTGGTGAGCGCTGCAGGGTTTGTGACTTTTTTTTTTTTTTTTAATTGGCTGGTGGTGAAGCAACAGAGCTGTGCTCCAGGAATCTTGTGTTTAGTCTGAAGTTACCATCCTCCACCTGGGTGGGGGCTCCAGTTCTATAGAAGAACTCAAAAGACATTGTTATGCATATTTCTTTGAGTAGGAACTAGGACCCTGTCTCAAGGCTGTACCACCATTTGAATGTTTCTCCCCTGTTTCTGTATTCCCTCCCTTCCCTGATTAGCAATCATTTGAACCCACCCTTTGGAACTCAGGGAAGGTCAAGGAGGCTGAATGAGCCTATATCCTACAGCTAAGAAATGGGGCACACACAGCAGATCTGTACTCCAGAGTCACCACCCCACAGAGTCCTGCTCAGTTTTAGTTTAGGGAACAGGGCAACTATGACTGTGATAACTTCCTGTCAAAATGGGGCATAGGACTGCCTCAGCTTGGAGAAGAGACTGAATTGGAAGCATTTCTGAGTTCCAAGTCCTAGATCTGAGACTTGTATGATTAAAATCTCAATCCTTTGGTCTCCATTTTGTTGTAACAGAGCCAATTAGTAGTAGCTGGAGGAGGGATAACTGGAATTTTAATAGACAAAATAAATCTTTCTTTTTATAGAGGTTGTATTGCTAAACACTTGAGTTTTCTGAGTTGTGTCAGGCTAAGATGCCACCATTCTCAAAACAATGTCTGCTGGAAGCTAGTAACTGCAACAAACAAAAAACCAAACAAACAAACAAACAAACAAAAAACTAGGCAACTGTCCACCTGGCAGTTACCCATAGTAACATCTTGTTATTTCCCAGGATGTCTGAACCACGGCTGAATACTCTATTTTGCATTTAATTGTAAATTTTTTCTTAATAGACAAACCAGATGTCACCATTAATGACGTCAGTGTTTCTCTAGGTACGAGAAGATGCAAGAATTGGGACTCATAAAATCTCCTGAAAAGATCTAACTGTCTGAAGGCCTGTTCTGCCAGTTTTTTCTCAGAGCACCGACTGCCTCATTCCTAATTTCCACCCTGAACTCCTTTCAGGGACATTGAAAGTCAGCAGTTGCAGTGGCCATGATTTAATCTCTGTAGATGCAGATGATAAGTATCAATCTTCAGTTGGCAGAGCCCCTTTTTGCTCATAAACTTGACCATGATTTTGAGGGGGGAATTTCATGACCATTTTATCTCATGGTGCTGAGAATGTCCATTCTCAGGTTTGGCAAAGATTTTATTGACAGGCCACTCAATGTGCTGTTACTGGACTAGGCCATAAAACAGTATCCAAAATTTTCTGGACCACCTGTCTTACTAGCCTCTTGGTCCAGGAAAACATTCCCTCTTGTTGCTTCTTCCCAAATCTAGAGTTACACTGTTATCATCATCTATCTCATAGGGAACTATATATTATTCTATCCGAGGTCTCAGTCACACATTTGGCTATGTAAGAAACAGCAATTTTGTAAAACCAGTGAAATACAAAGAACAGAGCCAGCAGTATTAGTAAAGTCGCAAGTAAGACTTAAGAGCTTCCATTAGATGTAGCCCAGTATATCCCAGGTCGTCTGACTTAGCCTACTGTGTACAAATCTTTATCTTTCAGGGAAATTATACACTGGCACCACCATCTATAAGGCACATAGCCCAGTTTTCTAGTGTTACCAGACTGATTATCCTTAGTATGATTTAATTGTTTCCAACACAGAGGGGACTTGAAACCTAAATTACCATAGCCTGGTGTTATCTTTATAAATCCTTCTCATTATCATGGGAGATTTTTTCTCCTTTGCTGAAACTTTTCTTGTTGCTCTGATTGAGCTTGACTAATAGAAAAAAAGCTCAAATTTATGGCCAGAGTCAGAGTAGGCATTATTAATTGGCCTGGTGAGGGGATCCCATCTAGTAATATTACAGTGACCTGAATACGACTATAATATTTTTTTAAGTGAATTTTCTCAGGGCCAACCAGTTAGAACCTTGTAGTAGAGAAATTTACTAAGGTAACCCAGAACTAGATACAGGTAATTGGCCACAAACCCAATAATTGGATTGATTTCTAAAACTAGCATAGGATCAGGTCTATGACAAAAAGGCATTTGATTTATATGCAAAGGTCTAAGAAGTCAAGAAAACATTATAAATGATCATACGAATCAAATCCAGCACCTTGGGCAAGCTGTCTACCTCTGCTGTTTTCTTTTGTTTTTGTTTTTTGTTTTTTTTATAAATGGGCCTTGAATTTGTCACAAAGGCTTTCTCTGAATCTATTAAGACATCCATATGTTTATCTTTCAATTTGCTAACATGGTGTATCACATTGATTTGTTGCAAATATTGAAGAAACCTTGGATACCTGGGATAAAACCCACTTGATAATGATGTGTGATCTTTTCAATATGTTGATGAATTCTGTTTGATAGAATTTGTTTGAGGGTTTTTGAATCTATGTTCATCAGTGACTTTGCCTGTAGTTTTCTTTTCCTGTAGCATTTTTGTCTAGTTTTAGTATTAAGGTAATGGTGGCCTTAGGGAATGAGTTTGGTCATTTATCTTCCTCTGCAATTTTCTGAAAGCGCTTGAGTAGGACGTGCTTTTACTATTCTCTAAGTTTTTGGTAGAATTCACTTGTCAAGTCATCTAGTTCTGACTTTCGTTTCTTGGAGGATTTTTTATATAGCTTTAATTTCTGTGCCTCTGAAGCATTTGTTAATATTTTCTATTTCTTTCTGGTTCAATCTTGGAAGGTGATGCTTTTGTAAGAATTCATCCATTCCTTCCACGTTTTCCATTTTATTGGCAGAATTTTTCGGAGCTGTTCCTTATAATCTTTTGCATTTCTGTTTTGTCTGCTGTGCTTTCTTCATTTTCATTTCTAATTTTACTGATTTTATTATTTTCCCTTTTCTTCTTGATGAGTCTGGCTAGTGGTTTGTCTGTTTTGTTTATCTTCTCAAATAATGAACTTTTAGTTTTATTGATTTTTGCTATAGGTTCCTTTATTTCTTTTTCACTTATTTCTGCTCTGATTTTTTATACTGTCTTTCCATCCACTAATTTTAGGATTTTTTTTTCTTCTTTTTCTAGCTATATTTAGATGTAAAGGTAAGTTTTTTATTGACATTTCTCTTGTTCCTTGATGTACACTTGTATTGCTATGAATCTCTCTCGTAACGTGTTTTTTACTGAATTCCATAGGTTTTGGGTTATCACATTTTCATTTATTCATATGCATATTTTGATTTCCTTTATGATTTCTCCCATGATCTGTTGGTTATTCAGATGCATGTTGTTCACTCTCAAGCTTTGTATTTTGCAATTATTTTGGTTGATATATACCCTTGCCATGTTGTGATAAGAAAGATGACTTGAAATTATTTAATTTTTTTTTTTAACCAAGGCTTGAATTACATTCCAGGATGTGACCTATCTTGGAGAAATTTACAGGTGAATTGAGCAAAATCTGAATTCCATTTTTTATTGGTAAAATGCCTTCTAGGTATCAATTATGTTTAATGGTCTGTTGTATCATTTAGGAGTGTATCAATATGCAAGGCAAATGCAAGCAAGGAGGAAAGGGGAATTTAACAGTAACACAATAATTGTGGGGTACTTTAACACCCTATTCTCACTTATGGATAGATCAAGCAAGTAGAAATTCAAAAGGAAACACGAGCTCTAAATGTGCTTTTGTATTTTCTGCCTTCATATTTACTGTAGACCCTCTAATGTGGCATAAGGAATTACAATGATGTCAGCCATATTTAGTGGCAGGAACTTATTTAGTTCAATTTTTAGAGTTGGAAAAGTGAGAGAAATGTCCTAATACAAAAATGACACCTCTAAGTTAGTGCTAACTTCCTTTTGTATAAGTAGAGAAGTATTCAAAGAGAAAGAAAGTGAAGCCCTAGACATGAGCTTATATGATCCCATAATTGCAATATGCCTGAGAAGAGTCTATATTGGGTGAGTTCTCGTTCCAGCTCTACTAAATATGTTGTGTTGGAATAAGACTGATAGAATGAGTCTCCTGCAAGACTCATGCCCCCCAAGTAATGTACCCTGAACTCTAAGCAGTGGCACTGCAAGTTTTCTAGTCTACTATTCTGACACATTAAGTTTGTAATAGCGCATTGAGGCAGAGACCTCATTAGTTAATTAAATTTTGGAATATTTCCCCAAGGCTTCCAGCCTGTTCTGGAAGAGGTTCAACCATCCCCAAAGTCCAGATGCCACCTTTGAAATCTACCCTTTATTCTCCTTTTGATATTCCTCTATTTTGTCACCAACCTGTAGCATTCTCTGTCCCTTCCCCTAGAAAGATTATATGATCTTGTAGTCTTCATCATCTTCAATGAGTGCCTGCCCGTTGTCAATATTGTGAACTGTCTGTTGATTGAATGAGTACAATTTCGGTATGGAAATTAGAGGCTGCTGGCAGTCCTACATTGATAATATTTAAGTTCCATAGAGGGAACCTGCACTGGCCTTGTGGTTAAATTGAACGTTATTAGTGATTTGAATCCTATTGACTGGATCATGTCAGAGATGACTGTTTTCTCTCTGAAAATGGCACAAAAGGCTTTTATATGACTTCAGGATGGGTGTAAGTCTTTTTTTTTTTTTTGGTTGTTTTTGTTGTTGTTTTCCCACAGTGTCCTTTACCTAGTACGGTTACCTCTAAACATTTTCATCTGAACGTAACTTGGGCCTGATGTGCTATAGTACAGTGTCTGTCTTTTAGACTTGGCTAAGATGAAAGGTGAAGATCTCCTATTGGCCCAATTTCTCAAGTTAGTAGAGGACTTAAAATATATACTCTATATCAATACTTGGGACATGTTCTTGGCACAGCTTCAGGTGTCAAGTTAGTTTGCCTGGAGTATTAGTTCTGCTGTTCATAACAGTCGTTGCTAGAGTTGAGGATCATGTGCATCTCCATGGTTGGAGGCCTTCACTTTTGACTGGACTGTCCTTTTTTTTTTTGGCAGGTATGTAGATTGCAAGCTTGAATGGTGTTCTCTTGGGGTTTCCAGAGGACTGATGATAAGAGTGGTGACCACAGACTAAAACTTCTGGGGAAGGTGACACCAACACGACTAGTAACTCTCAGGGAAAGGGAAAAGTGAGTCCATGTTTGGGAAGTCTTGTGATCCTCTAGGCTGCCCCATGGCTACTGCGGCCTGTGTCTAGATTAGGTGAGATTTAAGAAGGGATGCTTACCATGGCATCTCAATTTTGTGATTCACTAAACCAACAGGCAGCAAAGTTTTGTTCCCTACCCTTTGCCTACTAGGCATTTTGAAAGAGATCTTTTGGAAGAAAAATAGGAGAGGACTGTATCGTTTTATGAGGTCATGTTAAACCACATCCAAAGTAAGAGAAACCCAAGTAAGAGTGTACGTGTTGTGAGAGGGCATCAGATGGCAAACACAATTAAACCATAATCACAGAAATGTAGTCAATCTGATCACACGGACCACAGCCTTGTTTAACTCAATGAAACTAAGCCATGCTGCATGGGGTCATCAAAGACAGACGGGTCATGGTGGAGAGGTATGATAGAAAGTGGTCCACTGGAGAAGAAAACAGCAAGTCACTTCAATATATTTGCCTTGAGAACTCCATGAACAGTATGAAAAGGTAAAATGATACGATACTTAAAGAGTAAGTCCCCAGGTCTTTAGGTGCCCAATATGCTATTGGAGTTCAGAGGACAACTCCAGAAAGAATGAAGGGATGGAGCCAAAGCAAAAACAATACCCAGTTGTGGAGGTGACTGGTAATAGAAGTGAGGTCTGATGCTGTAGCCTAGAAACATATATATTATCAAGTGTGAAACATTGCCAGCCCAGGTTGGATGCATGAGAAAAGTGCTCAGGACTGGTGCACTGGGAAGACCCAGAGGCATTAGATGGGAAGGGTGGTGGGAGGGGGGATCAGGATGGGGAACACATGTAAATCAATGGTTGATTCATGTCAATGTATGGCAAAAACCACTACAATACTGTAAATTAATTAACCTCCAACTAATAAAAATAAATGGGGGAAAAATGAGCAATATTGCATAGGAACCTGGAATGTTAGGTCCATGAATCAAGGCAAATTGGAAGTTGTCAAACAGGAGATGTCAAGAGTGAATGTCGACATTCTAGCAATCAGTGGACTAAAATGGACTGGAATTGGTGAATTTAACTCACATGACCATTATATCTACTACTGTGGGCAGGAACCCCTTAAAAGAAATGAAGTAGCCATCATGATCAACAAAACAGTGTGAAAAGCAGTACTTGGATGCAATCTCAAAAACGACAGAATGATCTCTGTTCATTTCCAAGGCAAACCATTCAGTATCATGGTAATCCAAGCCCATGCCCCAACCAGTCATGCTGAAGAAGCTGAAGTTGAATGATTCTATGAAGACCTACAAGACCTTTTAGAAGTAACACACAAAAATGATGTCCTTTTCATTATAGGGGACAGGAATGCAAAAGTAGGAAGTCAAGAAACACATGGAGTAATAGGCATATATGGCCTTGGAGGATGGAATGAAGCAGGTCAAATGCTAATAGAGTATTGCCAAGAGAATGCACTGGTCATAGCAAACACCCTCTTCCAACAACACAAGAGACAACTCTACTCATGGACATACCAGATGGCAAAATCAAAATAAGATTGATTATATTCTTTGTAGCCAATGCTGGAGAAGCTCTGTACAGCCAGCAAAAACAAAACCAGGAGCTGACTGTGGCTCAGATCATGAACTCCTTATGCCAAATTCAGACTTAAAATGAAGAAAGTAGGGAAAACCACTAGACCATTCAGGTGGGACCTAAATCAAGTCCCTTATGATTATACTGTGGAAGTGAGAAGTAGCTTTAAGGGACTGGATCTGAATAGACAGAGTACCTGATGAACTATGAATAGAGGTTTGTGACATTGTACAGGAAATGGGGATTAATACCATCCCCATTGAAAAGAAATGCAAAAAAGAAAAATGGTTGTCTGAGGAGGATTTACAAATAGCTGTGAAAAGAAGAGAAGTGAAAGAAAAAAAAAAAGACAAAAGGATAGAGAGTCCCATTTGAAGGCAGAGATCCAAAGAATAGCAAGGAGAGATAAGAATTTCTTCCTCAGCAAGCAATGTAAAAAAAAAAAAAAAAAAAAAAAA
>NC_057420.1:5125908-5167910 GCF_019320065.1 Cervus canadensis
GGTGGTTGGTTTCAGTGTAGGTATGGAGGCTTTTGGATGGTCACTTATTACTTAAAGTTCCATGTAGTCAGGAGTTTTCTGGTGTTCTCCGGTTTTGGGCTTAAGTCTCCTGCCTCTGGATTTTAGTTTTATTCTTCCTGTAGTCTCAGGACTTCTCCAACTATACAGCCCTGATAAGAAAACTTCTAGGTTAATGGCTAAAAGATTCTCCCCCATTAGGGACACCCAGAGAGGTTCACAGAGTTACATGAAGAAGAGGAGAGGGAGGAGGGAGATAGAGATGAACAGGAGGAGAAAAAGGGGTACTCAAGAGGAGAGAGACAGATCTACGCAGCTGTCTGTTCCCAGAGTGTTCTCCGTAGGCCAGTCACCTAAAAAGATTCACAGAATTGGATTGGGAAGAGAGGGGGAAAGGAGGAAATAGAGGCGTTCTGAGGTAGAAAACAGAGAGTCAAGATTGGGAGAGGATAATCTTCGGTTTAAAAATAGGGCTTCTCTTCTTTTTTTTTTGTAAGGTTATAGTGTATTGAAAATGAAAATTAAGGAGTAGTAGAGGAGTACTAGAGGACTTTAAAAGAAATAAGAGAAAAAGAAAAATAGAAAATAGAAGAGAAAAAGGAACGAAAAAAAAAGAAAAAAAAAGAAAGAAAAAGAAAAAAAAAGAAAAAAAAGAAAAAAAAAATTTTTTTCCCCCTAATTAAAAAATCGTAAAAGTCTGTGGAAATGAAAGTTAAGGAGTAATGGGGGAGTAATAGGGAATTTTAAAGGAAAATAAAAGAGAAGAAAGAAAAAAAAAAAAGAAAAAAAGAAAAAAAAGAAAAAAAAAGTAAAATTATATCTAGGAGTTTCTCTGGAGCTATTGCGGTCAGTGTGGGTTCGGCTCAGTTTCAGATAGCTCCTCATTCCAGCTTATGCTTCTCGATATCTACAGGCCCCTCCGGTGTAGTCAGTGTTTCCTAGAGGGATTTTAATCTGTTGCACCAGTCCCTTCTGAAGCGGTTCCCTTTGTTTATTTGGCTTCTGTTTGCTGGTCTCTTCAGAGCCTCATTTCCGCCCTGACACAGGCGGGCGGAGGTGGACTCTTATTCAGGTAGCTAGTTCCGTCACTCTGCGGGGCAGGGAGGGGCTTGCGCTGTGGGGACAGGCTTGCGCCGCGGGGATGGGCTGGGGCTGCCGGGAGGGGCTGACGCTGCTTTCTCCATCTGTGCTGCTCAGGCTCCTGGCTGTTCTATATGGAGCGCGCCCCGCGCTGCGCTAGGTTCCAGCCCTCGGGTGTTCCACAAAAGCACGGAAGGAAAAGCTGCGCCTGCTCTCTGTGCCTTCCCCGTCAGAGCGGTCCAGGCAGCCAGGGGCTTGGTGGGCGCACTCTACCCAGGTGTGGCGCGCCCCCTCCCTTCCGCGGACCCAGTCTCAGTTTCCGCTCGCGCCATTCGGGCGCGCGCGCCTTCCGCCCTCCGTGTCCCCAGCCCCAGTCCCCGCCCACGCCGGTCGGGTGCCGGCGCCCTGTGTCTCGCTGTGACCTTCCCCTCCCCCCTGCCTCCTGCCTCCGGCGGGGCTGGGCCGGTCCGCAGCCTGTGAGCCCCTCTCTGGACCCTCTCGGTCTCTTTGTTCTGCGAACGGCCGGCAGTGTGTTCGGGCCGGTTAATTTACTCTCTCTCTTTTGGTCTCCCACAGTTCAAGTTGGCAACTCACAGAAGTTCCCTCTGATTGTCCTCAGGGCACTCGGCCGGGACCCTACCCCAAGCAATGCCGCCTAAGAGCTCCCGGGACGGATCTCCGTCCTTAGCTCTTTTGTCTCACTTTTTATCTTTTATATTTTGTCCTACCTCCTTTCGAAGACAATGGGCTGCTTTTCTGGGCGCCTGATGACCTCAGCTAGCGATCCGAAGTTGTTTTGCGAAGTTTGCTCTGCGTTCAGTTATTCTTTTGATGAATTTGTAGGAGAGAAAGGGGTCTCCCCGTCCTACTCCTCCGCCAGCTTGGCTCCTCCCCGCTTGTATATTTTTAAGATTAATTCTTTGTTGATTCATTTGCTATTATTTTCTCCCATTCTGAAGTCTGTCTTTCACCTTACTTATAGTTTCCTTTGTTGTGCAAAAGGTTTTAATTTTCATTTGGTCCCATTTGCTTATTTTTGCTTTTATTTCCAATATTCTCAGAGGTGGGTCATAGAGGATCCTGCTGTGGTTTATGACGGAGAGTACTTTGCCTATGTTTTCCTCTAGGAGTTTTATAGTTTCTGGTCTTACATTTAGATCTTTAATCCATTTTGAGTTTATTTTTGTGTATGGTGTTAGAAAGTGTTCTAGTTTCATTCTTTTACAAGTGGTTGACCAGTTTTCCCAGCACCACTTGTTAAAGAGGTTGTCTTTTCTCCATTGTATATTCTTTCCTCCTTTGTCAAAGATAAGCTGTCCATAGGTGTGTGGAATTATCTCTGGGCTTTCTATTTTGTTCCATTGATCTATATTTCTGTCTTTGTGCCAGTATCACACTGTCTTGATGACTGTGGCTTTGTCGTAGAGACTGAAGTCAGGGAGGATGATTCCTCCAGTTCTATTCTTTTTTCTCAAGATTGCTTTGGCTATTTGAGGTTTTTTGTATTTCCATACAAATTGTGAAATTATTTGTTCTAGTTCTGTGAAAAATACCATTGGTAGCTTGATAGGGATTGCATGGAATCTATAGATTGCTTTGGGTAGTATACTCATTTCCACTGTATCGATTGTTCCAATCCATGAACACGGTGTACATATCCATCTATGGACATCATTGTCTTGTTCCTAACTTTAGGGGAAATGCTTTCACATTTTCACCATTGAGAATAGTATTTGCTGAGGGTTTTTCATATATACCTTTTATTTTTTTAAATTATTTTATTTTATTTATTTATTTATTTTTTGCTGATAAAGCAAAATATTTTATTGGGAAAGGGCACCTGGGTGGAGAGCAGGAGGGTGAGAGAACCCAGGAGAACTGCTCTGCTGCATGGCTCTCAGTCTTGGGTTTTATGTTGATTGGATTAGTTTCTGTGTGGTCTTTGGGCAATCATTTTAATTCAGAGTCTTTCCTGGTGGCGCACGCATCGCTCAGCCAAGATGGATGCTAGCGAGAGGGATTCTGGGAAGTGGAATGACATGCAGTGTCTCCTTTCAACCTTTCCCAAAATCTTCCAGTTGGTGGTGGCTTATTAGTTCCATATTCCTTATCAGGATCTCCTGTCATAAAACAACTCATGCAAATCATTACTACCGTGCCTGGCCAGGGTGGGCGGTTTCAATCAGTGTACTTCCCCTAACAACCCCCCCATGAGAGACTTCATACTCAAGATACCTCTCGGGAATTGGGGCAGAGGTCTCTTTCTTCTGTAACTTCTTCCTGCTGTGCATGGATGTAGGCCTGCCTAGCAGAGCAGAAGTCTCTCTCCCTGATCTAAGTTGGGGTGTTTCACATCTGAAACCACCTTTCACTCTCGTAATAACAGCAATTTAGTTTGAAACTGTTGGCGCCTCTCAGAGAGGAAATAGACAGGGGCCAAACAGGAGACCTAACAGGATGGTCATCACTGGTCCCCAGAAACAGGGGACAACATTTGGGGTGAGGGCTGCAGGGTTTGTGATTTTTTTTTTTTTTTTTTTTGATTGGCTGGTGGTGAAGCAACAGAGCTGTGCTCCAGGAATTTTGTGTTTAGTCTGAAGTTACCATCCTCCACCTGGTTGGGGGCTCCACTTCTATAGAAGAACTCAAAAGACATTGTTATGCATATTTCTTTGAGTAGGAACTAGGACCCTGTCTCAAGGCTGTACCACCATTTGAATGTTTCTCCCCTGTTTCTGTATTCCCTCCCTTCCCTGATTAGCAATCATTTGAACCCACCCTTTGGAACTCAGGGAAGGTCAAGAAGGCTGAATGAAGCCTATATCCTACAGATAAGAAATGGGGAACACAAAGCTGATCTGTACTCCAGAGTCAACACCCCACAGAGTCCTGCTCAGTTTTAGTTTAGGGAACAGGGCAACTCTAACTGTGATAACTTCCTGTCAAAATGGGGCATAGGACTGCCTCAGCTTGGAGAAGAGACTGAATTGGAAGTATTCCTGAGTTCCAAGTCCTAGATATGAGTCTTGTATGATTAAAATCTCAATCTCTTGGTCTCCATTTTGTTGTAACAGAGCCAATTAGTAGTAGCTGGAGGAGGGATAACTGGAATTTTAATAGACAAAATAAAACTTTCTTTTTAGAAGAATAGGCCTGAAACCCAGTCTGGACTTGGCACTTCAGGGAGACATTTAGCCAGGTGGCCAGCTGCCTAGTTTTTTATAAAAAGTAAGGTTGCAGTTACTAGCTTCCAGCAGACATTGTTTTGAGAATGGTGGCATCTTAGCCTGACACAACTCAGAAAACTCAAGTGTTTAGCAATACAACGTCTAATCTGAAATTTCACCCATAGTAGCACCTGGTTATTTCCCAGGATGTCTGAACCATAGCTGAGTACTCTATTTTGACTTTTAATTGCAAAATTTTCCTTAATAGCCAAAGCAGATGTCGCCATTAATGATGTCAGTGTTTCTCTAGGTATGAGAAGATGCAAGAATTGGGACTCATAAAATTTCCTCAAAAGATCTAACGGTCTGAAGGCCTGTTCTGCCAGTTTTTCTCAGAGCACCAAGTGCCTCATTCCTGATTTTCACCCTGAACTCCTTTCAGGGATGTTGAAAGTCAGCAGTTGCAGTGGCCATGATTTAATCTCTGTAGATGCAGATGGTAAGTGTCAATCTTCAGTTGGCAGAGCCCCTTTTTGCTCATAAACTTGACCATGATTTTGAGGGGGGAATTTCATGACCATTTCATCTCATGGCTAAGAATGTCCATTCTCAGGTTTGGCAAAGATTTTGTTGACAGGCCATTCAATGTGCTGTTACTGGACTAGGCCATAAAACAGTATCCAAAATTTTCTGGACCACCTGTCTTACAAGCCTCTTGGTCCAGGAAAACATTCCCTCTTGTTGCTTCTTCCCAAATCCAGCGTTACACTATTATCATCATTGATCTCATAGGGAACTATATATTATTCTATCAGAGACCTCAGTCACACATTTGGCAGTGTAAGAAACAGCAATTTTGTAAAACAGGTGAAATACAAAGAACTTAGCCAGCAGTATTAGTAAAGTCACAAGTAAGACTTAAGAGCTTCCATTAGATGTAGCCCAGTATATCCCAGGTCGTCTGACTTAGCCTACTGTGTACAAATCTTTATCTTTTAGGGAAATTATACATTGACACCACCATCTATAAGGCACATAGCCCAGTTTTCTAGTGTTACTAGACTGATTATCCTTCATATGATTTGTTTACAACACAGAGGGGATTTTAAACCTACGTTACCATAGCCTGGTTTTATCTATATAAATCCTTCTCATAATTGTGGGAGATTTCTTTCTCCTTTGCTGAAACTTTACTTGTTGCTCTGATTGAGCTTGACTAATAGAAAAAAAGCTCAAATTTATGGCCAGAGTCAGAGTAGGCATTATTAATTGGCCCGGTGAGGGGATCCCATCTAGTAATATTACAGTGACCTGAATATGACTATAATTATTTTTTAAGTGGATTTTCTCAGGACCAACCAGTTAGAACCTTGTAGTAGAGAAATTTACTAAGGTAACCCAGAACTAGATACAGGTAATTGGCCACAAACCCAACAATTGGATTGATTTCTAAAACTAGCATAGGATCAGGTCTATGATAGAAAAGCATTTGATTTATATGCAAAGGTCTAAGAAGTCAAGAAAACATTATAAATGATCATACGAATCCAGTCCAGCATCTTGGGCAAGCTGTCTACCTCTGATGTCATCGTCTTCTCATCCTGGTGTAGCGTAGTTTCTCCTGATAAAAAGTCCTTCCATCCACGTTGGAGACAGTCCCTTAAATTATGTCTTTTTCAAGTCCTGGTTGCAGGTCATGAGGCATCTGATCTTCATCCAAAGATAGATTACTGAGATAGGTGGTCAGGGCACTCTGGCCAGTTGTCCGCATCAGGAGGAGACAAGGGACAAAAGGGTCCCAGATGCGGCCGCTGGGTCTGGTCCATTGGCAGGGAAGCTGGCCCCTGAGTACCCTGAGTGGTCAGGATGTCAGTCTCAGCGAAGAAGAATCCCACCAGAGTCGTCATTTGTTGCAGGAAGGAGGACCCCTTCCCGGGCCCAAAACTGGGCTCTTGTCTAACACTCAGAAATGAATTGTCCGAGGAGACACATGTGCTGAGAAAGCAAGAGATTGTATTGGGAAAGGGCACCTGGGTGGAGAGCAGGAGGGTGAGGGAACCCAGAACTGCTCTGCTGCATGGCTCGCAGTCTTCATATATACCTTTTATTATGTTGAGATATTTTCCTTCTTTTCCTGCTTTCTGGAGGTTTTTTTTTTTTTTTTTTTTTTTTTTTTTTTAAGTCTAAATGATGCTGAAGTTTGTAAAGACTTTCTCTGCCTATTTTGAGATAGTCATATGGTTTTTATTTTTCAATTTGTTAATTGGTGTCTTACACTGATTGATTTGCGATATTGAAGATTCCTTGCATTCCTGGGATAAAGCCCACTTGGTCATGATGTATGATCTTTTTAATATGTTGTTCGATTCCGTTTGCTAGAATTTTGTTAAGGATTTTTGCCTCTATGTTCATCAGTGATAATGGCCTGTAGTTTTCTTTTTATGTGGCATCTTTGTCAGGTTTTGGTATTAAGGTGACGGTGGCCTCATAGAATGAGTTTGGAAGTTTACCTTCCTCTGCAATTTTCTGGAAGAGTTTGAGTATGATAGGTGTTCACTCTCTAAATGTTTGGTAGAATTCAGCCATGAAGCCGTCTGGTCCTGGGATTTTGTTTGTTGGAAGATTTCTGATTACAGTTTCAATTTTCATGCTTGTGATAGACTTGTTGAGATTTTATTTTTCTCCCTGGTTCAATTTTGGAAAGTTGTACTTTTCTAAGAATTTGTCCATTTCTTCTAAGTTGTCCATTTAGTTGCATATAGTTGCTGATAATAGCCTCTTATGATCCTTTGTATTTCTGTGTTGTCTGTAGTGATCTCTGCATTTTCATTTCTTATTTTGTTGATCTATTCTTCTCTCTTTGTTTCTTGATGAGTCTGGCTAATGGTTTGTCAATTTTATTTACCTTCTCAAAGAACCATATTTTGCTTTTGTTGATTTTTGCAATGGTCTCTTTGCTTCTTTTGCATCGATTTCTGCCCTAATTTTTAAGATTTCTTTACTTCTACTAACTCTGGCATTCATAACTTCCTCCTTTCCAAGTTGCTTTAGGTGTAGAGTTATTTATTTGACGTTTTTCTTGTTTCTTGAGGTAAGCCTGTATTGCTATGAACCTTCCCCTTAGCACTGCTTTTACAGTGTCCCATAGATTTTGGGTGGTTGTGTTTTCATTTTCGTTCATTTCCAGGCATATTTTTATTTCTTTTTTGATTTCTTCTGTGATTTGTTGTTTATTCAGCCTCCATACATTGACATTTTTAATAGTTTTGCTCCTGTAATTGACATTTACTCTTACTGCATTGTGGTCAGAAAAGATGCTTGGAATGACTTCAATTGTTTTGCATTTAGCAAGGATATATTTATGGCCCAGGATGTGATCTATCCTGGAGAAGGTTCCCTATGTGCTTGAGGGAAAGATGAAATTCATTGTTTCAGGGTGAAATGTCCTAGAGATAGCATTTAGGTCTAACTGGTGTGTTGTATCATTTAAAGTTTGTGTTTACTTGTTAATTTTCTCTTTAGTTTATCTATCCGTACGCGTGAGTGGAGAAATAAAGTCTCCCACTATTATTGTGTTATTGTTAATATCCCCTTTCATACTTGTTAAAAATTGCCTTACATATTGTGGTGCTCCTATGTTGGGTGCATATATGATTGTTATATCTTCTTCTTGGATTGAGTCTTTGATCTTTATGTAGTGTCCATCTTTGTCTCTTTTCACAGCCTTTGTTTTAAGGTCTATTTTATCTGATATGAATATCGCTAGTCCTGCTCTATTTTGGTCTCTGTTTGCAAGGAGTATGTTTTTCCAGCCCTTCTCTTTCAGACTGTATGTGTTCCTTGTTTTGAGGTGGGTCTCTTGTAGACAGCATAAATAGGGGTCTTGTTTTTGTATCCATTCAGCCAGTCTTTGTCTTTTGGTTGGGGCATTCAACCCATTTACATTTAAGGTAATTATTGATAAGTATGGTCCCGTTGCCATTTACTTTGCTGTTTTGGGTTCGAGTTTATACAACCTTTCTGTGTTTCCTGTCTAGAGAAGATCCTTTAGCATTTGTTGGAGAGCTGGTTTGGTGGTGCTGAATTCTCTCAGCTTTTGCTTGTCTGTAAAGCTTTTGAATTCTCCTTCATATTTGAATGAGATCCTTGCTGGATACAGTAATATGGGCTGTAGGCTATTTTCTTTAATCCCTTTAAGTATGCCCTGCTCTTCACTTCTGGCCTGAAGAGTTCTATTGAAAGATCAGCTGTTATCATTATGTAATCCCCTTGTGTGTTATTTGTTTTTTTTTTTTCCCTTGCTGCCTTTAATATTTGTTCTTTGTGTTTGATATTTGTTAATTCTATTAATAAGTGTCTTGGGGTGTTTCACCTTTTGCCCTGTTTGGGACTCTCTGGGTTTCTTGGACTTAGGTGATTATTTCCTTCAGCATTTTAGGGAAGTTTTCAACTATTATCTCCTCACGTATTTTCTCATGGTCTTTCTTTTTGTTCTCTTCTCCTGAGACTCCTATTATTCGAATGTTGAGGCATTTAACTTTGTCCCAGAGGTCTCTGAAGTTGTCCTCATTTCTTTTAATTCTTTTTTTTTTTTTCACTCTCTGCTTCATTTATTTCTACCATTCTAACTTCTGCCTCACTTACTGTATCTTCTGCCTCTGTTATTCTACTCTTGGTTCCCTCCAGAGGGTTTTTGATCTCATTTATTGTGGTATTCATTTAATATTGACTCTTTTTTATTCCTTCTAGGTCTTTGTTAAAACTTTCTTGCATCTTCTCGATCTTTGTCTCCATGCTATTTATCTGTAACTCCAATTTGCTTTCAAGATTTTGCATCATTTTCACTATCATTATTTGGAAGTCTTTGTCAGGTAGATTCCCTGTCTCTTCTGCTTTTGTTTGATTTCATGGGCATTTAGCCTGTTCCTTTACCTGCTGGGTACTTCTCTGCCTTTTCATCTTATTTAGATTGCTGTGTTTGGTGTCATATTTCTGTATTCTGGCAGTTGGTGGTTCCTCTTTATTGTGGAGGTTCCTCACTGTGGGTGTGGTTGGACAAGTGGCTTGTCAAGGTTTTCTGATTAGGGAAGCTTGTGTCGGTGTTCTGGTGGGTGGAGCTGGATTTCTTCTCTCTGGAGTGCAATGAAGTGTCCAGTAATAAGTTTTGAGATGTCAGTGTTTTTGGTGTGACTTTGGTCAGCCTTATATTGAGGCCATGGTTATGTTCCAGTGTTGCTGGAGAATTTCCATGGTATGTCTTGCTCTGTAGCTTGTTGGGAGTTGGTTGGTGCTAGCTTTCAGTGTAGGTGTGGAGGTGTTTGATGAGCTCCTATTGTTTAATGTTCCCTGGATTCAGGAGTTCTCTGGTACTCTTATGCTTTGGACTTAAGCCTCCTGCCTCTGGTTTTCAGTCTTATTCTTACAGGAGCCTCAAGACTTCTCCATCTATACAGCACCAATGATAAAACATCTAGGTTAATGATGAAAAGTTTCTCCACAGTGAGTGACACCTGGAGAGCTGCACAGAGTTACATGGAGAAGAGAAGAGAAGAGGGAAGAGGGAGTTAGAGGTGACCAGGAGGAGCAGAGGGTGTATCAAAAGGGGAGAGAGCAAGCTAGCCAGTAATCATTTTCCTATGTGCTCTCCACAGTCTGGACCCCTCAGAGATGTTCACGGAGTTACTCAGAGAGAAGAGGGAGGAAGGAGACAGAGTTGGACAGGAGGATAAAAGGGGGAATCAAAAGGAGAGAAACAGATCCAGCCAGTAATCAGTTCCCTAAGTGTTCCCCACAGCCCGGAACACACAAAGAGATTCACTGAGTTGGGTAGAGAAGAAAAGGGGGGGTCAGGAAATAGAGGCGACCAGGTGGAGAAAAAGGAGAGTCAAACGGGGGAAGAGAGCAATCAGGCCAGTGATCCCGCTCCCAAGTAAAAATGGGTATTGAAGATTGGGTTCTTAAAAGTACAAAGTTGATAACTTTGTACCAAAGCTGTACCAAAGTTGTACCAAAAAGCAAAGATTGAAAATCTTGAGTAGAGGTTAGATTCCCAAAGATACAATATCCAAAAAAAAAAAGAAAAACAAATAAACAACAACAACAACAAGTCACAGAAGTTATAATAGATATATATAATATTATATATATATAATTTTATAATAATATAATATATCATATAATGTATATAATATATATAATATATAATATATGTATATGTTTGCTTTAAAAATGGGGTCTTTTTTTTCTTTTTTTTTTTCAAGGTAATAGTAGGTTATAAAAATGAAAATTACAGGAGCAATGTGGACTTAAAAATATATTTTTAAAAAGAAATTTTTTTTAACTTAAAAAATGGTAGTAGTGAAAATATATCTAAGACTTTCTCTGGACCTGTTGGAGACAATGTGGGGTCAGTTCATCCTCAGATAGTTCCTTGGTCCGGCTTGTACATCTCAAGATATATAGGCCCCTTCATATGTAGTCAGTGCTAACTACAGGGTTTTACTCTGTTGCACCTGTCACTTCCAAAGCAGCTCCCTCTGTTTATTTTAGCTTCTTCTGTTTGCTTGTCTCTTCAGTGTCTAATTTCCGCCCAGCCACAAGGGATTTGATGGTGGTCAATTTTTTTATTTTTTATTTTTTTAAGGCTTGCTTGTTCAGTCATGCTTTGGGGAGGGAGGAACACTGTCAACAAATATCACTGGCATGTGCTCACAGTGATTCAGCCACACTGGGTTTTGTCCCGCTCACGGAGTGTGTGCTTTCCCAGTATACACTGCACAGACTCTAGGTTGCTCTGCCAAGAACTGTCGGATGCGGGCCCTGGTTTACATGCACTTCCCAGGTCTAAGCCACTCAGGTTCAGGTTGTTGGGTACTCCACAGAGGCGCAGACTTGGTTGGGACAGCGGTTTGCACCCATCTCAGGTCTGAGCAGCTCAGGTGACCAGGTGCTTGGTGCACGTAGTCGCCCCCAGTTGAAGGCTGTGGCTTATCCCCTCCCTGTTCCAGCTGCTCAGTTTTCTGGGTGTACAATGGGCGCTGCTTCTTAGGTGTGCCATGTGTCTATTCTGGGGAGCTGGTCTCTGGTTGCGAACCTCCTGGCAGATGTTGATTGACCAGAATCCCAAGAAGTCTTGGTTAGCAGAGAAGTCTGCCTGCAGTTTGGTATAGGATGCCTCTTTGGGGCCATGATTGCCCTCTTTGGGCTCTGGCAACCCTTGCCTGACTGTTTCCGGGGGGGATGGGCCAATACACAGCCAGCTAGCTCTGCTCAGTCCTTTGTTCTGTGAGCATGCCTGGAGGTGTCTTAGGTTAGGGCCTTTGCTGGGATCACTGTATAGCTAACCCACAGCCTGGGTTGCTATCTCAAGCTAGTTCCCTCAGATTGCCCTCAGGGCATTCACATCAGGTCCTTACCCTAAGTAATGCAGCCTTGTCCTGCGGACCCACCCCTACCCCCACCCCCACCCCCTCTTGCTAGTACGGAATGTGAGTGTCTGGGCTGCTGCTCTGATGGGAGTTGCTGTTAAGCATGCAGTCTGTGGGGTTTAATTATTTATTTATTTTTCCTCCCAGTTATTTTGCCCTCCGAGATTCCAAGGCTCACTGCAGACCCTCCAGAGACTGTTTCCTGGTGTGTGGAAACTCTCTTTTTTAAGACTCCCTTTCTGGGATGGATCTCCATCCCTACCTCTTTTGTCTCTCTTTTTATCTTTTATATTCCGTCCTACTGCCTTTTGAAGACAATAGGCTGCCTTTCTGGGTGCCTGATATCCTCTGCCAGCATTCAGAAGTTGTTCTGTGGAATTTGCTTGGCGTTCAAATTGTCTTTCAGTGAATTTGTGGGGGAGAAAGTGGTCTCTCCATCCTATTCCTCCACCATCTTAGGGCCACCTCTCAATAAGTTCTTCAGTACCATTTTTCTAGATGCCAAAAATATGCATTAGAATATGGTATTTTTCTCTCTTTCTGACTCACTTCACTCTGTATAATAAGTTCTACTTAAATCCACCTCATCAGAACTGACACAAATGTGTTCCTTTTTATGGCTGAACAATATTCCATTGCGTATATAGACTACAGCTTCTTTATCCATTTATTGTCAGTGGATGTCTAGGTTGTTTCCATAGTCTAGCTATTATAAATAGTGATGCAATGAAGGATGGGATGCATGTGTCTTTTTCAATTTTACTTTCCTCAGGCTGTATGCCTAGGAGTGGGATTGCTGGGTCATGTAGTTATTTTATTCCTTGTTTTTAAGAAATCTCTATACCATCTTCTATAGTGGCTATATCAGTTTACATGCCTGCAAAGAGTGCAACAGTGTTCCCTTTTCTCCTCACCCTCTCAAAACAAGCATTTTTTGCTTATAGACTTTTTGAGGATGCCTTCTGACCAGTGTGAGCTGATATCTCATTGTAGTTTTGATTTGCATTTCTCTAATAATTTAGTGGCTCAGTCGTGTCTGACTCTTTGCGACCCTGTAGACTGTAGCCTACAAGGCTTCTCCATCCATGGAATTAGCTAAGCAAGAATACTGGAGTGGGTTACCATTTCCTTCTCTGGGAGATCTTCCCAATGCAGGGATCAAGCCCGGGTCTCTCACATTAGAGGCAGACGCTTTAACTTCTGAGCCACCAGAGAAGCAGTGCAGGAGGGCTGAGAGGAGCTACTCCACCTTCAAGGTCAGGAGGGGCGGCCGTGAGAAGATATCCCTCGTCCAAGGTAAGGAGCAGAGGCTGCACTTTGCTGGAGCAGCCATAAAGAGATACCCCACGTCCAAGGTAAGAGAAATCCAAGTAAGATGGAAGACTTTGTGAGAGGGCATAGGAGGGCAGAAACACCAAAACCATAATCACAGAAAACAAGCCGTTCTGATCACAGGACCACAGTCGTGTCTAACTCAATGAAACTAAGCCATGCCATGTGGGGCCACCCAAGATGGTTGGGTCAAGGTGGAGAGGTCTGACAGAATGTTGTCCACTGGAGAAGGGAATGGCAAACCACTTCAGTTTTCTTGCTTGAGAACCCCATGAACAGTGTGAGAAGGCAACATGATAGGAAACTGAAAGAGGAACTCCCCAGGCCTGTAGGTGCCCAATATGCTACTGGAGATCAGTGGAGAAATAACTCCAGAAAGAGTGACAGGATGGAACCAAACAAAAACAACACCCAGTTGTTGATGTGACTGGTGATAGAAGCAAGGTCTGATGCTGTAAAGAGCAATATTGCACAGAAACCTGGAATGTTAGGTCCATGAATCAAGGCAAGCTCTGTTCGTTTCCAAGGCAAACCATCCAATATGATGGTAATCCAAGCCTATGCCCCAACCAGTAACACTGAAGAAGCTGACATTGAACGGTTTCTATGAAGACCTACAAGACCTTCTAGAACTAACACCCCCCAAATATGTCCTTTTTATTAGAGGGGATTGGAATGCAAAAGTAGGAAGTCAAGAAACACCTGGAGTAACAGGCAAATTTGGCCTTGGGGTACAGAATGAAGCAGGGCAAAGGCTAATAGAGTTCTGCCAAGAGAACACACTGGTCATAACAAACACCCTCTTCCAACAACACAAGAGAAGACTCTACACACGGACATCACCAGATGGTAAACACTGAAATCAGATTGATTATATTCTTTGCAGCCAAAGATGGAGAAGCTCTATACAGTCAGCAAAAACAAGACTGGGAGCTGACTGTGGCTCAGATCATGAACTTCTTATTGCCAAATTCAGACTTAAATTGAAGAAAGTAGGGAAAAGCACTAGACCATTCAAGTATGACCTAAATCAAATCCCTTATGACTATACAGTGGAAGCAAGAAATAGATTTAAGGGGCTAGATCTGATAGAAAGCCTAATGAACTATGGAAGTGGGTTAGTGACACTGTACAGGAGACAGGTATCAAGACCATCCCCATGGAAAATAAATGCAAAGAGGCAAAATGGTTGTTTGAGGAGGTCTTGCAAATTGTTGTGAAAAGAAGAGAAGTGAAAAGCAAAGGAGAAAAGGAAAGATATTCCCATTTGAATGCAGAGTTCTGAAGAATAGTCAGGAGAGAGAAGAAAGCCTTCCTCAGTGATCAATGCAAAGATAGAGGAAAACAACAGAATGGGAAAGACTAGAGATCTCTTCAAGAAAATTAGAGATACCAAGGGAACATTTCAGGCAAAGATGGGTTTGTTAAAGGACATAAATGTTAGGGACCAAACAGAAGCAGAAGACATTAAGAACAGGTGGCAAGAATACACAGACGAACTGTACAAAAAAGATATTCATGACCCAGATAATCATGACGGTGTGATCACTCACCTAGAGCCAGACATCCTGGAATGTGAAGTCAAGTGGGCCTTAGAAATCATAACTACAAAAAAAGCTAGTGGATGTGATGGAATTCCAGTTGAGGTATTTCAAATCCTGAAAGATGAGGCTGTAAAAGTGCTGCACTCAGTATGCCAGCAAATTTGGAAAACTCAACAGTGGCCACAGGACTGGAAAAGGTCAGTTTTCATTCCAATCCCTAGGAAAGTCAATCCCAAATAATGCTCAAACTACAGCACAATTGCACTCATCTCACACGACAGTAAAATAATGCTCAAAATTCTCCAAGCCAGGCTTCAACAATACATGAACCATGACCTTCCAGATGTTCAAGCTGGTTTTAGAAAAGGTAGAGGAATGTGAGATCAAATTGCCAATATCCAATGGATCATCAAAAAAGCAAGAGAGTTCCAGAAAGACATCTATTTCTGCTCTATCGATGATGTGAAAGCCTTCAACTGTGTGGCTCACAAGAAAGTAGAAAATTCTGAGATAGATGGGAATACCAGACCACCTGACCCGACTCTTGAGAAACTCGTATGCAGGTCAGGAAGCAACAGTTAGAACTGTACATGGAACAACAGACTGGTTCCAAATAGGAAAAGGCGTATGTCAAGGCTGTATATTGTCACCCTGCTTATTTAACTAGTATGCAGACTACATCATGAGAAACACTTGGCTGGAAGAAGCACAAGCTGGAATCAAGATTGCCGGGAGAAATATCAATAACCTCAGATATGCAGGTGACACCACCTTTATGGCAGAAAGTGAAGAGGAACTAAAGAGCATCTTGATGAAAGTCAAAAAGGAGAGTGAAAAAGTTGGCTTAAAGCTTGACATTCAGAAAACGAAGATCATGGCATCTGGTCCCATCACCTCATGGGAAATAGATGGGGAGACAGTGGAAACAGTGTCAGACTTTATCTTTCTGGGCTCCAAAATCACTGCATATGGTGACTGCAGTCATGAAATTAAAAGACGCTTACTCCTTGGAAGGAAAGTTATGACCATCCTAGATAGCATATTAAAAAGCAGAGACATTACTTTGCTGACAAACGTCCATCTGGTCAAGGCTATGGTTTTTCCAGTGGTCACGTATAGATGTGAGAGTTGGACTGTGAAGAAAGCTGAGCGCCAAAAAATTGCTGCTTTTGAACTGTGGTGTTGGAGAAGACTCTTGAGAGTCCCTTGGACTGCAAGGAGATGCAACCAGTCCATCCTAAAGGAGATCAGTCCTGGGTGTTCATTGGAAGGACTGATGCTGAAGCTGAAACTCCAGTACTTTGGCCCCCTCATGTGAAAAGTTGACTCATTGGAAAAGACCCTAATGCTAGAAGGGATTGGGGCAGGAGGAGAAGGAGATGACAGAGGATGAGATGGCTGGATGGCATCACCAACTCGATGGGCATGATTTGAATAAACTCCGAGAGTTGGTGATTAATAGGGAGTCCTGGCATCCTGCGATGCATGGAGTCACAAAGAGTCAGGCACGACTGAGTGACTGAACAGAACTGACTAATTTAGTGATGTTGAGTGATGTTAAGTGATATTGAGCATCTTTTAATGTGTTTGTTAGTCATCTGTATGTCTTCCTTGGAAAAATGTTTGTTTAAATCTTTTCCCCACTTTCTGATTAGGTTGTTTGTTTTTTTGGTATTGAGTTGTATGAGTCGCTTGTTTATTTTGGAAATTAATCCTTTGTAAATTGTTTCACTTGTTATTATTTTCTCTTTTTTTCTTTTTTCCATTTATTTTTATTAGTTGGATGCTAATTACTTTGCAGTATTGTAGTGGTTTTTGCCATACATTGACATGAATCAGCAATGGATTTACATGTATTCCCCACCCCGATCCCGCCTCCTGCCTTCCTCCCCATCCCATCGCTCTGCGTCTTCCCAGTACCCCAGCCCCGAGCACTTGTCTCATGCTACCAAACTGGGCTGGCAATCTACTTCACACTTGATAATATACATGTTGCAATGCTGTTCTCTCAGATCATCCCACCCTCACCTTCTCCCATAGAGTCCAAAAGTCTGCTCTTTACATCTGTGTCTCTTTTTCTGTTTTGCAAATAGGGTTATCATTACCATCTTTCTAAATTCCATATATATGTGTTAGTATACTGTGTTGGTCTTTATCTTTCTGGCTTACTTCACTCTGTATAACGGGCTCCAGTTTCATTCATCTCATTAGAACTGATTCAAATGAATTATTTTTAATGGCTGAGTAATATTCCATGGTGTATGTATATCACAGCTTCCTTATCTATTTGTCTGCTGATGGACATCTAGGTTGCTTCCATGTCCTGGCTATTATAAACAGTGCTGCGATGAACATTGGGGTACACGTATCTCTTTCACATCTGGTTTCCTCTGTGTGTATGCCCAGCAGTGGGATTGCTGGGTCGTATGGCAGTTCTATTTCCAGTTTTTTTTTTTTTATTATTAAGAAATCTCCACACTGTTCTCCATAGAGGCTGTAGTAGTTTGCATTCCCACCAACAGTGTAAGAGGGTTCCCTTTTCTCCACACCCTCTCCAGCATTTATTGCTTGTAGACTTTTGGATAGCAACTATCCTGACTGGCATGTAATGGTACATCATTGTGGTTTTGATTTGCATTTCCCTGATAATGAGTGGGGTTGAGCATCTTTTCATGTGTTTGTTAGCCATCTGTATGTCCTCTTTGGAGAAATGTCTGTTTAGTTCTTTGGCCCATTTTTTGATTGGGTCATTTAATTTTCTAGAATTGGGCTTCAGGAGTTGCTTGTATATTTTTGAGATTAATCCTTTGTCTGTTTCTTCTTTTGCTGTTATTTTCTCCCATTCTGAAAGGTGTCTTTTCACCTTACTTAGAGTTTCCTTTGTTGTGCAAAAGCTTTTAAGTTTCATTAGGTCCCATTTGTTTATTTTTGCTTTTATTTCCAATATTTTGGGAGGTGGCTCATAGAGGATCCTGCTGTGATTTATGTTGGAGCGTGTTTTGCCTATGTTCTCCTCTAGGAGTATTATAGTTTCTCATCTTACATTTAGATCTTTAATCCATTTTGAGTTTACTTTTGTGTATGGTGTAGAAAGTCTTCTAGTTTGTTCTTATTTTCTCACATTCTGCAGGTTTTATTTCCACTTTACTTATAGTTTTCTTTATTGTGCAAAAGCTTTTAGGCGTAAACAGGTTACACTTGTTTAGTTTTCTTTTTCTTTCCATTATGCTAGAAAGTGGATAATAGAGGATCTTGCTTATATTCAGGGCATTGTGTGTTTAGCCTATATTTTCCTCTTAGAGCTTTATAGTCTTTGGTCTTACACTTAAGTCTTTAATCGACTAGGAGTTTATCTTTGTGTATAATGTTAGGAGTGTTGTTATTTCATTATTTTACATGTGGCTGTCCTGTTTTCCCAGCACCATTTATTGAAGATACTTTCTTCACCCCATTGCATTTTCTTGCCTCCTCTGTCAAAAATAGGGTACCCATAGATACATGAGTTTATTTCTGGGCTTTCTATCTTGTTCCATTGGACTATATTTCTGTTTTGTGCCTGTAGCTTATTGTCTTGATGACTGTAGCTTTATACTATAATTGGATGTAAGGAAGGTTGATTCCTCCAGCTGTTTTCTTCTTTCTCAAGACTGCTTTGGCTATTTGGGATCCTTTGCTTTTCTGTATGAATTGTGAAATGTTTTCTTTTTTCTTTTTTTTCTAATTGTGTGAAAAATGCATTGATAACTCGAAAGGGATCATGTTGAAACGGTAAATCGAATTTGACAGTATAGTCATTTTAACAATATTGATTTTCCCCTACCCAGGAATATGAAATATCTCACCATCTGTTCATGTCTACTTTGATTTCTTCCTTTAAAGTGAGTTACTCAGTTTTGTCTGACTCTGTTACCCCATATACTGTAGCCCTCTGGGCTCCTCTGTCCATGGAATGCTCCAGGCAAGAATACTGGAATGGTTGCCATTCCCTTCTCCAGGATATCTTCTGAACCCAGGGGTCGAATCCATGTCTGCCACATTGGAGGTACACTCTTTACTGACTGATTCACCAGGGAAGCCGTTTCTTTCATTCGTGTCTGATGATTTTCTGTGTACAGTTCTTTTGACTCCTTATGTAAGTTTATTCCTAGATATTTAATTATTTTTGCTGCAGTGATGGATTGGGTTTATGTCTAAACTTCTCTCTCAAATTTTTCTTTGTTCCTGTAGAGAAATGCAAGTGATTTCTGTGTACTGATATTGTATCCCACATCTTTTCCATATTGACTAATTAGCTCTAGTAGTTTCCTGATACTGTTTTTAGGGTTTTCTATGCACCGTATTATGTCATCTGCAAACAGTGAGAACTTCATTTCTCCTTTTCTCATCAGGATTCTGTTCATTTCTTTTTCCTCTCTGATTGTTGTAGCTAGGACTTCCTGAACTATGTTGAATAGTAGTGGTGAGAGTGGACACATTGCCTTGTTCTTGATCTTAGCATGAATGCTTTCAGTTTTTCAGCAGTAAGAATAATGCTTGCAATACGTTTATCATATGTGGCCTTTACTATGCTGAGGTAGGTTCATCCTATGCCCATTTTGAGAACTTTCAATCATAAATGAGTGCTGGATTTTATCAAAGACTTTTTCTTCATCTATTGAGGTTATCATGTGACTTTCACGTTTCAATTTGTTAAAATAGTGTATCAGATTGACTGATTTGCATATAGTGAAGAATCCTTGCATTTCTGGGATAAACTGGATTTGGTCATGGTGTATGTGCTTTTTGATGTGTTGTTGAATTTTGTTCGCTAACATTTTCTTGAGGATTGTTGCATCTGTGTTCATCAGTGATATTGGCCTGATATTGGCCTTCTTTTGTGTTTTCTTTCTCTGGTTGATATCAGAGTGATGTTTGCCTTGTAGAATGAGTTTGGAAGTGTTCCGTTCCCTGCAATATTTTGAAAGAGTTTTACAAAGATAGATATTAACTCTTCTTTAAATGTTTGATAGCCTTCTCTTGTGAAGTCATCTGGTCCTGGGCTTTTGTATTTTGGGAGATCCTTGAACACAAGTCCAAGTTCAGTGTTTGTAGTTGGATTGTTCAAAATTTCTATTTCTTCCTGGTTCAGTCTTGAATGTTTGAGCTTTTCTAAAAGACTGTCCATTACTTCCAGGTTATCCTGTGTGTGGCCATAGAGTTGTTCATAATAGTCTCTTACATACAATAGATTAAATTTCTTCATTCTCTATGATAACCTCCCCTTTTTCATTTCCAGTTTTCTCAGTTTGATTTTCTCATTTTTGTTGGTGAGTCTGGATAAAGGCTTGTCAACCATGTTTATCTTCACAAAGAGCCAGCTTTCGGTTTCATTAATCTTTACTATTGTTACTTTCATTTCTTTTTCATTTATTTCTGCTCAGATCTTTATCATATCTTTCCTTCTACTAATTTTTGCAGGGTTTTGTGGTTGTTGTTGTTGTTCTTCTTCTTCTTTTTCCAGTGGTTGTAGGTAAAGTACAGATTGTAAAGTTAGCTTGTCTACTCAATGGTTTTCTTGTTTCTTGACGTAGAATTTTGTTGCTATAAACTTTGCTCTTAGAACTGCTTTTCTGCATTCCATAGATTTTGAGTTGCCATGTGTTCATTGTTACTTGTTTCTAGATTTTTTTAAATTTCCCTTTTGATATCTTCAGTAACCTGTTGGTTATTTAGAATCATGTTCAATCTCCATGTGTTGGTGTTTCTTACAGTTGTTTGTTTGTTTGTCTTAATATGATTTCTAGTCTCATAGCATAGTCTTAGGAGAAGATACTTGATATTATGTCAATTTTCTTAAATTCACTGAGGTTTGATTTGTGACCCAAGACGTGGTCTATTCTGGAGAATGTTCCGTGTGCACTTGCAAAGAAAGTATATTCGTCTGCATTTGGATGGAATATCCTGAAGATACAAATGAAATCCATGTCTTCTTTATCCTTTAAGACTAGTGTGTCCTTATTAATTTTCTGTTTTGATGACCTCTGTATTGTTGTGAGTGGGTATTAAAGTTTCCTATTATTGTGTTCCTGTCAATCTATCCTTTATATCTGTTAGTGTTTGTGTTATGTTTTGAGGTGCTCCTATGTGGCAGGCATAGATATTTGCAATTGCTTTGTCTTCCTCTTTGATTCCTTGATCATTATATAATGTCCTTCCTTATCTCTTGTAATCATTATATTAAGGTCTATTTTTTCTGATATGCAGTTTGCTACTTCAGCATACATTGGATTCCAATTTACAGGGAATATATTTTTCATCCTCTCACTTTCAGTCTATATGTGTGTTGAGGTCTGAAGTGTGTTTCTTGCAGAAAGCATACATGTGGGTCTTCTTTTTGTATCCATGCAGCCAGTCTGTGTCTTTTGGTTGGAGTATTTAATACATTTACACTTAAAGTAATTTTTGATATAGATGTTCCAATTGATATTTTCTTAATTGTTTGGGGTTGATTTTGTAGATCTTATTTCTTCTCTTGAATTTCTTGACTGCATAAGTCCCTTTAATGTTTGTTGTAAAGCTGCTTTGGTGGTACTGAATTCTCTTAAATTTTGGTTGTCTGAAAAGCTTTTTTTTCTTCATCAAGTTTTTTGATGTATATTTATTCTTTAATTTTTCTTGGTCTTTGTTAATTGACCCTTACATGTTCTCCATTTTGTTTTCAAGGTTTCTGATCATCTTTACTATAAGTTTTCTTAATTTTTTTTCAGGTATTTTGCCTGTTTCCTCTTCATTTATTTGAACCCCTATGTTTCTAGCTTGTCCTTCATTTGTGTAGTATTTCTCTGCCTTGTCTTTCTTTCTTTCTTAACTTTCTGTGTCTGAGTCCTTTGCCCAGACTTCAATTTGAATTATTTCTTCTGTTTGGTTTCTGCCCTCCTAAGTTTGGTTGAGTGGATTGTGTGAGTTTTACATAGGGTGAGACTTGTGCTGAGTTCTCATTTATTTGTTTTTCCTCTTAAGGGCTAGGTTAAATGAAATGGTAATTCTGTCTGCTGAAGATTGGGCTTGTATTTCTGTTTGTTTGTTGTTTACATGAGTCATCCTGCAAAGGGTGTTACTGGTGGTTGTTCATGGTTGAAGATGGGTCTTGTATTCAAGTGGTTTAGTTTATATTGCTTCTCTCTATTTGATTCTCAGTAGGCTAAATTATCTGGTCATACAATATCTTGGAATCACTGCTCCCATTCCAATGGCTCAGGGCTTGATCTCTGCCAGAAATAAAGATTCCACAAGTGGTTTATTATGATATTAAATGAGATCAAACAAATGTCCAAAAAAGAGAAACCAAAGATGAACCCCAGACAAAAGGCAGTTACAAGATAAGACACAAAATATTTTTTTAATGGAGTATACACATTTACTTGTAAACTTATAAGCAAAGTCAAACAGTTCAAAGAAATAAATAAAGCACAGTAGATAGAGCTAGCAAAAAAACGTTAAAAAAAGTTAAACTGTTAAGAGCAAATTAATTAAAACCAAACTGGAAAACAAATCTAAAGCAAGGTGTCAAGTGGGTATAAAGCAATGAAATAAACTTTTACATATGTGAGAGGAAAGATAAAATAAAAACAAAGAAAGAAAAAATATAAAGGCAAAGTTATATAGCATTAGATGAAGAAATTTTATATACATTGAAGATTAAATGCATGGGGCAAAGAATTATAGGAAAGAAAACAAATGAATCAATGTTAGAAAACATGATAGGTTTTAAAAATATATAATTGTATAAAGAAACTATGAAAACAATACAAAAAGAAGATGAAAGAAAGAGGAAAACTCCACAGAACTGCAAAAGCCCAATGTAGAGGCAGAGGGTTACAGTAACAATAAAAGAAAAAGGTGATTAAATATATACATATACACCCATAAGCAAAATCAAAACATTTCAACAAAAGTAAAATGAAAGAAAAGCTTATATACACTGTTACAAAACTAACCAAATACAGCGCAGACTGGAAAGCAAAGCTAAAGCAAGGGGCCAATTCAGGAATAAAACAATGAAAATGAAACTAACAAATACATTGAGAGGAAAGGGAAGTAAAGAATGAAAGAATCGTTTTGCAAAGTTAAATAGAGGCCAGTAAGGAAGATGTAGACACATAAAGATTAACTTCAAGGGGGAAAGAAGAGTAGGAAAAGCAAGTAAAGGAATAAATGTAGAAAATAATAATAGGCTTAAAAATTAAAATTTAAAAAGAAAGAGAGAAAGGAAAACTCTACAAAACGACAAAGGCCAACATAGAGGGAGAGGTATATAGCAACAACAACAACAACAAAAAGAATGACTGGAAAAAGAAAAGAAAAAACCTCGAAGGCTTAATTAGATTCCATATAGCCAAAAAAAGTGACAGCTACAACATGGAGGGTGGGGTGAGGCGGAGGGAGAAGAAAGAAAGAAATTCTGAAAGAATCTACAGAACAAGTCAAAATATAAGAAAGAGAAATGTTTCTCTTGAGTGAATGCTGTCAGAGTCCTTTCCCTCACTGGGAGTCACAGTTCACCTCCCCTCCCTAGGATGGCCCCCAACACTCTGCTGATCTCTGGATCTGCTGTGGAGGCAGCTCAGATTCCAATGTGGACCTACTCCTGTGTGTCCTTGGCTCAAATACCCACAGCTATCAGAACCAGTATAGTTCCTTTTGTGGGAGGTATCAACTACCTTTTATATATTCCATAGACACAGAGTCTGACTAGTTGATCATGTGGATTTGATCTGCAGCTTGTACAGCTTGTGGGCAGTTTTTGTCTATTCTTCCACAGCCTCTTCCCATGGGTTTCAATTGTGATTTTATTTCCAACTCAGCATGCGGGTTGGCCATTAGGGTTTGCTTCTGAGGCTGAATAGGGGGACTTAGGCTTGCCCCATTAGGGCCAGGTGTGGAGGTGTTGTACCTGCTTGGGTCACAGGGATTCTGGCAGCAGCAGTTACTCAGGGGGAGTTAGCAGCTAGAGCAGAAGGAAATATAGTGCTCTGGAAGGGTGTAGCAACCAGTATTGGCCAAGACGCTCCAGTATTCTTGCCTGGAGACTACAGTCCCTCTGACAGAGAAGGCCTGGCTGGCCACAATCTACTGGGTCTAAAAGTGTGGGAAACTGCCTTAGTGACCCTGAGTACATAGACAGAAGATATTTGTTGCCAGTGGCAGGTTTGCCCCAGTGAATGTTGAGCATGAAGGTGACACCTGAACTTGACTGGCTTGAGGGTACCCTCATGGTGCCAAGTGTTGCAGGGACATGGGCTGCCTCCACCACAGAAGTGATAGTCCAAGTCTTCTTTGCGCCTCTTGTAGCTGGCGATCAGAAGTCCTCTTTGACTCGTCTTTTTCTGGGTCTCTGCTCACTCTGGCACTTAGAAAGCTCCCTTGCCTGGGGTCCTTCTCTGCTGCTCCATGTGGTCAGGCACATAGAGTGTCCCCCTGCCTGGGATACTACTCTGTAGATCTGTGTATCATGCACATAAAGGGCCACCCTGGGTGGAGTCCTACTCTGTAGTTCAATGTGTCAAGCTTTCAATGGGTCAGCCTTTCTAGTGTTCAGCTGCCAATGCTGGTGTGTGGGGAGAGAAAATCTATAGTGATGGCTCCACCCCCTACACCCACCTCACCACTATATCCTTTCTTCCATGGCTGCCAGGCTTTCCTCCACAAGCATTTCCCACCACAGCCTCCTCCCTCACATCCCCTCTCTCTGTCTCTCCACAGTCAATATTTGCCCTCATCCTGTGATTCATTCACAATCCCCAAACTCCAGGTCCCAGGCACGGGTCCAGGGGGCCCATTTTCTTGTCTAGGGTATGTATGGCTGTGACAAAGACTGTCGGGTTCTCATTTTATTTAGGCTTCCACCGTACAGCTGTTTTAATGTCAGTCTTAAATGTTTCCCCTCTGATTCAGACAGTTACCCTGTTATGGGACTGGACCCTTGCTTCAGTTCCCCCATCCACCGAGGGCCAGCCATGTCCTACTAACATTTCTGGTTTTCACCCTAGTTCCTTCATCTTGCTGGATTTTGCATGGTTCTGTGTCTTCTTGTCCTCTGGTCAGCTCCTCCTGTCCACTCTCAGCTGGTGTTCTTTATGCATGTCTGGGTCTGAAGGTTTATTCCTGATATATCCGTAGAGAGAGATGTACTCCATGTCCACCTGCTACTCCACTATCCTGTTCTGTCAAACTTAAAAGCATGAAAATATGTCCTGATGTGGTATGAAATTCTCTGTTTCACCCAAGAAAAATTGAATGAATGCTTTCCAACATGAAATATAGAACCCTGTATCCTTAATATTTAGGGAAAGATTTGCTTAAATGAAATATAAAACCTCAATATTTAACATAGGAAAATTTGTGGGCAGATTTTCACACTTAAGGACTTTCTGTGTAGCTCAGTCAGTAAATCATCTGCCTGCAATTCTGGAGACCAGTGTTCTATTCTTGGTTAGGGAAGTTCCCCTGGAGAAGAAAATGACAGCCCACTCCAATATTCTTGCCTAGAAAGCCCCATGGAGAGAGGAGACTGGCAGGCTAGAGTTCATGGGATTGCTAGAGTCACACACGATTTAGCACTATCTCTCTTTCTTTTTCACACATGAAATAAAAATTCTCTGTAACTCAGAAATTATAATCTGGATAGAAGCAAAGGTAGAAACAAAATTGGAACCTAATTAAACATAAAATAATCTTCTATAACTTTTTTTAATGAAGTATAATTGCTTTACATTTTTTTTTTCTTTTCTCTCAAACCTCAACATGAATCAGCCATCAGTTCAGTCAGTTCCGTCACTCAGTCATTTCTGACTCTGCGACCCCATGAATCACAGCAAGCCAGGCCTCCTTGTCCATCACCAGCTCTGAGTTTACTCAAACTCATGTCCATTGAGTCAGTGATGCCATCCAGCCATCTTATCTTCTGTCGTTCCCTTCTCCTCCTGCCCCCAATCCCTCCCAGCGTCAGGGTCTTTTCGAATGAGTAAGTTTTTCACATGAGGTGGCCAAAGTATTAGCATTTCAGCTTTAGCATCAGTCCTTCTAATGAACACCCAGGACTGATCTCCTTTAGGATGGACTGGTTAGTTCTTGCAGTCCAAGGGACTCTCAAGAGTCTTCTCAAACACCACAGTTCAAAAGCATCAATTCTTTGGCGCTCAGCCATAGGTATACATATTTCACCCCCCTTTTGAACCTCCCTCCCATCTTCTGTCCCATCTCAGCCCTCTAGATTGATAAAGAACCCCTGTTTCAGTTTCCTGTGCCATACAACAAATTCCCATTGGGTATCTCTTTTACATATGATATTATAAACGTGTCAATGCTATTCTCTCATATCATCCCACCCTCACCTTCTCCCACATAGTCCCAAATTCTGTTCTTTGCATATGTGTCACTTTCACTGTCTTGCTTACAGGGTCGTAATGACCTCTTGCTAAATTTCATATATAAGTGTTTTTATACTCTATTGGTGTTTCTGTTTCTGGCTTACTCCCCTCTACATAATAAACTCCAAATTCATCCACCTCATTGAACAGACTCAAATGTGTTATGTATTTATTTTTTATAGCTGAGTATCCCATTATGAATATGTACAACATCATCATTATCCATTCATCTTCTGATGGACATATAGGTTGCTTCCTTGTCCAAGCTATTGTAAATAGTGCTGCAATGAACATTGGAGTACGTATGTCTCTTTAAGTTCTCATTTTCTCAGTGCGCATGCCCAGTGGTGGATCGCTGTGTTGTATGACAGTTCATTTCCAGTTTTTAAAGGAATTTCCACACTGTTCTTCAAAGTGGCTGTGCTAGTTTGCATTCCCATCAACAATATAAGAAGGTTCCCTTTTCTCTACACCCTCTGCTGCATTGATGGTTTGTAGAGTTTTTGATGGTAGTCAGTCTGACGTATGAGATGGTACCTCATTGTACTGTTGATTTGTATTTCTTTGATAATGACTGATGTTGAGCAGGTGTTCATGTGTTTGTTAGATATCTGTATGTCTCCGTTGGAAAAATCCCTGTTTAGTTCTTTGTCCCACTTTTTGATTGGATCACTTATTTTTCTGGCATTGAACTTCATGAGTTGCTTGCATATTTGGAGATTAATTAGTTGTCACTCTCTTTACTAGTATTTTCTCACATTCTGAAGGCTGCCTTTTCACCTTGCTTATTGTTTCCTTCACTGTGCAAAAGCTTTTAAGTTTAATGAGTTCCCATATTTTTTTGTTTTTGTTTTTGTTTTTATTTCCATTACTCAGGGAGTAATGACATTTCTGTCATTTTTGCAGAGTACTTTCTGCCTATTTTGTCCTCTGAGAGTTTTAGTTTCTAGATTTACATTTAGATCTTTAATCCCTTTTGAGTTTATAGCTGTATGGGGTGTTAGAAAGTGTTCTAGCATCTTTCTTTTATAATGGTTGACCATTGTGCCCAGCACCAATTTTTATTTTATTTTATTTATTTATTTATTTTTACTGTAATTTTTTAAAATTTTTGTTAGTTGGAGGCTAATTACTTCACAACATTTCAGTGGGTTTTGTCATACATTGATATGAATCAGCCATAGAGTTACACGCATTCCCCATCCCGATCCCCCCTCCCACCTCCCTCTCCACCCGATTCCTCTGGGTCTTCCCAGTGCACCAGGCCCGAGAACTTGTCTCATGCATCCCACCTGGGCTGGTGACCTGTTTCACCATAGATAATAAAGATGCTGTTCTTTCGAAACATCCCACCCTCACCTTCTCCCACAGAGTTCAAAAGTCTGTTCTGTACTTCTGTGTCTCTTTTTCTGTTTTGCATATAGGGTTATCGTTACCGTCTTTCTAAATTCCATATATATGTGTTAGTATGCTGTAATGTTCTTTATCTTTCTGGCTTACTTCACTCTGTATAATGGGCTCCAGTTTCATCCATCTCATTAGAACTGATTCAAATGAATTCTTTTTAACGGTTGAGTAAAATTCCATGGTGTATATGTACCACAGCTTCCTTATCCATTCATCTGCTGATGGGCATCGAGGTTGCTTCCATGTCCTGGCTATTATAAACAGTGCTGTGATGAACATTGGGGTGCACATGTCTCTTTCAGATCTGGTTTCCTCAGTGTGTATGCCCAGAAGTGGGATTGCTGGGTCGTATGGCAGTTCTATTTCCAGTTTTTTAAGAAATCTCCACACTGTTTTCCATAGCGGCTGTACTAGTTTGCATTCCCACCAACAGTGTAAGAGGGTTCCCTTTTCTCCACACCCTCTCCAGCATTTATTGCTTGTAGACTTTTGGATAGCAGCCATCCTGACTGGCATGTAATGGTACCTCATTGTGGTTTTTGATTTGCATTTCTCTGATAATGAGTGATGTTGAGCATCTTTTCATGTGTTTGTTAGCCATCTGTATGTCTTCTTTGGAGAAATGTCTGTTTAGTTCTTTGGCCCATTTTCTGATTGGGTCATTTATTTTTCTGGAATTGAGCTTCAGGAGTTGCTTGTATATTTTTGAGATTAATCCTTTGTCTGTTTCTTCATTTGCTATTATTTTCTCCCAATCTGAGGTCTGTCTTTTCACCTTACTTATAGTTTCCTTTGTAGTGCGAAAGCTTTTAAGTTTCATTAGGTCCCATTTGTTTAGTTTTGCTTTTATTTCCAGTATTCTGGGAGGTGGGTCATAGAGGATCTTGCTGTGATTTATGTCAGAGAGTGTTTTGCCTATGTTCTCCTCTAGGAGTTTTATAGTTTCTGGTCTTACATTTAGATCTTTAATACATTTTGCAGCACCAATTTTTAAAGTGGTTATCTCTCCTCCATTGTATATTTTTCCTACTTTGTCAAAGATAAAGTGTCCATAGGAGTGTGGATTTGTCTCTGGGCTTTCTAGCTTGCTCCATTGATCTAGATTTCTGTCTTTTTGCCAGCACCATACATTTTTTATGACAGAAGCTTTGTAATATAGTCTAAAGTCAGGCAGGTTGATTCCTCCAGTTCCATTCTTCTTCCTGAAGATTGCTTTGGCTATTACAGTTGCATGTGTGTGTGAATGTCTGTGTTTGTGTTTTTCCATACACACTTGATATTTTATGTTCTAGTTTGTGAAAAATACCACTGGTAGTTTGTTTTTTACCTATTGTTCTGGGTAGTATACTCATTTTCACTATACTGATACTTATGCTCAAGGAACCTGGCATATTTTTCCATCTCTTTGTATCATCTTTTGTATCTTTTAGCCATGTTTTATATTTCTATATATACATATAGGTCTTTTGTTTCTTTAGGTACATTTATTCCCAAGTATTTTCTTCTTTTTATAGCAATGGTGAAATGATTGTTCCTGTATTATTTTTTTTTCTGTTTTATAATTCCTAGTGTATAAGGATGCAAGGCATTTTGTGTATTAATTTTATATCCTGTAAATTTACTATTGATTTGGTCTAGTAATATTCTGCTGGTTGTGTCTTTAGGATTTCCTATGTAGAAGTCATGTCTTCTGCAAGCAGAGAGAGTTTCCCACCTCCTTTTTCAATTTAGGTAATATTTATGTATTTTTCTTCTGATTATTGTGTCTAGGAATTCCAAAGCTATAATGCTGAAGAGTAGTGGTGACATTGGACACCCTTGTCTTGATCCTGAATTTAGAGAAAACACTTTCAATATTTCACCTTTGAGGATAATATTTGCTGTGTTTCTGTCATGTGTAGATATATACTATTCAGATGTATTCCACATAGGCCTGCTTTCTGAAGAGTTTATTTATTTATTTTTGTTTGTTTTTTATAAATGGGTATTGAATTTGTCAAAGGTTTTCTCTGAATCTATTGAGAAATCCATATGTTTATCTTTCAATTTCTTAACATGGTGTATCACATTGACTTGTTGCAAATATTGAAGAACCCTTGGATACCTGAGATAAAACCCACTCGATAATGACGTGTGATATTTTCAATATGTTGATGAATTCTTTTGATAGAATTTGTTTGAGGGTTTTTGAATCTATGTACATCAGTGACTTTGCCTGTAGTTTTCTTTTCCTGTAGCATTTTTGTCTAGTTTTAGTATTAAGGTAATGGTGGCCTTACAGAATGAGTTTGGTCATTTATCTTTCTCTGCAATTTTCTGAAAGTGCTTGAGTAGGACATGCTTTTACTCTTCTCTAAGTTTTTGGTAGAATTCACTTGTCAAATCATCTGATCCTGACTTTCGTTTCTTGGGGGATTTTTTATATAGCTTTAATTTCTGTGCCTCTGAAGCATTTGTTAATATTTTCTATTTCTTTCTGGTTCAATCTTGGAAGGTGATGCTTTTGTAAAAATTCATCCATTCCTTCCACGTTTTCCATTTTATTGGCGTAGAATTTTTCAGAGCTGTTCCTTATAATCTTTCGTATTTCTGTTTTGTCTGCTGTGCTTTCTTCATTTTCATTTCTAATTTTACTGATTTTATTATTTCCCCTTTTCTTCTTGATGAGTCTGGCTAATGGTTTGTCTGTTTTGCTTATCTTTTCAAAGAATGAACTTTTAGTTTTATTGATTTTTGCTATAGGTTCCTTTATTTCTTTTTCACTCTTTCTGTTCTGATTTTTTTATACTGTCTTTCCATCCACTAATTTTAGGATTTTTTTCCTTCTTTTTCTAGCTATATTTAGATGTAAAGGTAAGTTTTTTATTGACATTTCTCTTGTTCCTTGATGTACATTTGTATTGTTATGAATCTCTCTCTTAACGTGTTTTTTACTGAATTCCATAGGTTTTGGGTTATCACATTTTCATTTTCATTTATTCATATGCATATTTTGATTTCCTTTATGATTTCTCCCATGATTTGTTGGTTATTCAGATGCATGTTGTTCACTCTCAAGCTTTGTATTTTGCAATTATTTTGGTTGATATATACCCTTGCCATATTGTGATAAGAAAGATGACTTGAAATTATTTATTATTATTTTTTTTAACCAAGGCTTGAATTATAGTCCAGGATGTGACCTATCTTGGAGAAATTTACAGGTGAATTGAGCAAAAACTGAATTCCATTATTTATTGTAAAATGCCTTCTAGGTATCAATTATGTTTAATGGTCTGTTGTATCATTTAAGAGTGTGTCAATATGCAAGGCAAATGCAAGCAAGGAGGAAAGGGGAATTTAACAGTAACACAATAATTGTGGGGTACTTTAACACCCTATTCTCACTTATGGATAGATCAAGCAAATAGAAATTCAAAAGGAAACACGAGCTCTAAATGTGCTTTTGTATTTTCTGCCTTCATATTTACTGTAGACCCTCTAATGTGGCATAAGGAATTACAATGATGTCAGCCATACTTAGTGGCAGGAACTTATTTAGTTCAATTGCTAGAGTTGGAAAAGTGAGAGAAATGTTCTAATACAAAAATGACACCTCTAAGTTAGTGCTAACTTCCTTTTGTATAAGTAGAGAAGTATTCAAAGAGAAAGAAAGTGAAACCCTAGACATGGGCTTATATGATCCCATAATTACAATATGCCTGAGAAGAGTCTATTGGGTGAGTTCTCGTTCCAGCTCTACTAAATATGTTGTGTTGGAATAAGACTGATAAAATGAGTCTCCTGCAAGACTCATGGCCCCCAAGTAATGTACCCTGAACTCTAAGCAGTGGCACTGCAAGTTTTCTAGTCTACTATTCTGACACATTAAGTTTGTAATAGCGCATTGAGGCAGAGACCTCATTAGTTAATTAAATTTTGGAATATTTCCCCAAGGCTTCCAGCCTGTTCTGGAAGAGGTTCAACCATCCCCAAAGTCCAGATGCCACCTTTGAAATCTACCCTTTATTCTCCTTTTGATATTCCTCCATTTTGTCACCAACCTGTAGCATTCTCTGTCCCTTCCCTTAGATAGATTATTTGATCTTGTAGTCTTCATCATCTTCAGTGAGTGCCTGACCGTTGTCAATATTGTGAACTGTCTGTTGATTGAATGAGTACAATTTCGGTATGGAAATTAGAGGCTGCTGGCAGTCCTACATTGATAATATTTAAGTTCCATAGAGGGAACCTGCACTGGCCTTGTGGTTAAATTGAACGTTATTAGTGATTTGAATCCTATTGACTGGATCATGTCAGAGATGACTGTTTTCTCCCTGAAAATGACACAAAAGTCTTTTATATGACTTCAGGATGGGTGTAAGTCTTTTTTTTTTTTTTGGTTGTTGTTGTTGTTGTTTTTCCACAGTGTCCTTTACCTAGTACGGTTACCTCTAAACATTTTCATCTGAACGTAACTTGGGCCTGATGTGCTATAGTACAGTGTCTGTCTTTTAGACTTGGCTAAGATGAAAGGTGAAGATCTCCTATTGGCCCAATTTCTCAAGTTAGTAGAGGACTTAAAATATATACTCTATATCAATACTTGGGACATGTTCTTGGCACAGCTTCTGGTGTCAAGTTAGTTTGCCTGGAGTATTAGTTCTGCTGTTCATAACAGTCGTTGCTAGAGTTGAGGATCATGTGCATCTCCATGGTTGGAGGCCTTCACTTTTGACTGGACTGTACTTTTTTTTTTGGCAGGTATGTAGATTGCAAGCTTGAATGGTGTTCTCTTGGGGTTTACAGGTTTCCAGAGGACTGATGATAAGAGTGGTGGCCACAGACTAAAAATTCTGGAGAAGGTGACACCAACACGACTAGTAACTCTCAGGGAAAGGGAAAAGTGAGTCCATGTTTGGGAAGTCTTGTGATCCTCTAGGCTTCCCCATTGCTACTGCAGCCTGTGTCTAGATTAGGTGAGATTTAAGAAGGGATGCTTACCATGGCATCTCAATTTTGTGATTCACTAAACCAACAGGCAGCAAAGTTTTGTTCCCTACCCTTTGCCTACTAGGCATTTTGAAAGAGATCTTTTGGAAGAAAAATAGGAGAGGACTGTATCGTTTTATGAGGTCATGTTAAACCACATCCAAAGTAAGAGAAACCCAAGTAAGAGTGTACGTGTTGTGAGAGGGCATCAGAGGGCAAACACAATTAAACCATAATCACAGAAATGTAGTCAATCTGATCACATGGACCACAGCCTTGTTTAACTCAATGAAACTAAGCCATGCTGTATGGGGCCATCAAAGACAGACGGGTCATGGTGGAGAGGTATGATGGAATGTGTTCCACTGGAGGAGGAAACAACAAGTCACTTTAATATACTTGCCTTGAGAACTCCATGAACAATATGAAAAGGCAAAATGATACGACACTTAAAGAGTAAGTCCCCAGGTCGTTAGGTGCCCAACATGCTACTGGAGTTCAGTGGACAACTCCAGAAAGAATGAAGGGATGGAGCCAAAGCAAAAACAATACCCAGTTGTGGAGGTGACTGGTAATAGAAGTGAGGTCTGATGCTGTAGCATAGAAACATATATATTATCAAGTGTGAAACATTGCCAGCCGAGGTTGGATGCATGAGACAAGTGCTCAAGACCCAGAGGCATGGGATGGGAAGGGAGGTGGGAAGGGGGATCAGGATGGGGAACACATGTAAATCAATGGCTTATTCATGTCAATGTACGGCAAAAAACCACTACAATACTGTAAATTAATTAACCTCCAACTAATAAAAATAAATGGGGAAAAAAAGAGCAATATTGCATAGGAACCTGGAATGTTAGGTCTATGAATCAAGACAAATTGGAAATTGTCAAACAGGAGATGTCAAGAGTGAATGTCGACATTCTAGCAATCAGTGGACTAAAATGGACTGGAATTGGTGAATTTAACTCAGATGACCATTATACCTACTACTGTGGAACCCCTTAAAAAGAATGAAGTAGCCATCATGGTCAACAAAACAGTGGGAAATGCAGTACTTGGATGCAATCTCAAAAACGACAGAATGATCTCTGTTCATTTCCAAGGCAAACCATTCAGTATCATGGTAATCCAAGCCCATGCCCCAACCAGTCATGCTGAAGAAGCTGAAGTTGAATGATTCTATGAAGACCTACAAGACCTTTTAGAAGTAACACACAAAAATGATGTCCTTTTCATTATAGGGGACAGGAATGCAAAAGTAGGAAGTCAAGAAACACACGGAGTAATAGGCATATATGGTCTTGGAGGATGGAATGAAGCAGGTCCAACGCTAATAGAGTATTGCCAAGAGAATGCACTGGTCATAGCAAACACCCTCTTCCAACAACACAAGAGAAGACTCTACTGATGGATACACCGGATGGTCAAAACCAAAATCATATTGATTATATTCTTTGCAGCCAATGCTGGAGAAGCTCTGTACAGTCAGCAAAAACAAGACCAGGAGCTGACTGTGGCTCAGATCATGAACTCCTTATTGCCAAGTTCAGACTTAAATTGAAGAAAGTAGGGGAAACCACTAGACCATTCAGGTGGGACCTAAATCAAGTCCCTTATGATTATACAGTGGAAGTGAGAAGTAGCTTTAAGGGACTAGATCTGAATAGTCAGATTAGCTGATGAACTATGAATAGAGGTTTGTGACATTGTACAGGAAATGGGGATTAAGACCATCGCCATTGAAAAGAAATGCAAAAAAGCAAAATGGTTGTCTGAGGAGGCTTTACAAATAGCTGTGAAAAGAAGAGAAGTGAAAGAAAAAAAAAAAAGACAAAAGGAAAGATAGTCCCATTTGAAGGCAGATATCCAAAGAATAGCAAGGAGAGATAAGAATGCTTTCCTCAGCAAGCAAAAAAAAAAAAAAAAAAAAAAAAAAGAGGAAAACACTAAAATGGGAAAGACTGGATATCTCTTCAAGAAAATTAGAGATACCAAGGGAGCATTTCATCCAAAGATGAGCTCAATAAAGGACAGAAATGGTATGGACCTAACAGAAGCAGAAGATATTAAGAAGAGCTGGCAAGGCTACACAGAAAAACTGTACAAAAAAGATATCCTGGTCCAGACAATCACGATGGTGTGATCACTCACCTAGATCCAGACATCCTGGAATGTGAAGTCAAGTGGGCCTTAAGAAGGATCACTATGAACAAAGCTAGCGGGAGTGATGGAATTCCAGCTGAGCTATTTCAAATCCTGAAAGATGATGCTGTGAAAGCGCTGCACTCAATATGCCAGCAAACTTGCAAAACTCAACATTGGCCACAGGAATGGAAAAGAACAGTTTTCATTCCAATTCCAAAGAAAGAAAATGCCAAAGAATGCTGAAACTACTACACAATTTCACTCATGTCACACACTAGTAAAGGGATGCTCAAAATTCTCCAAGCAAGCCTTCTGCAACACGTGAACCATGAACTTCCAGATGTTCAAGCTGGTTTTAGAAAAGGCACAGGAACCAGAGATCAAATTGCCAACATCTGCTGGATCATCAGAAAAGCAACAGAGTTCCAGAAAAACATCTATTTCTGCTTTATTGACTATGCCAAAGCCTTTGACTGTGTGGATTACAATAAACTGTGGAAAACTGTGATAGAGATAGGAATATCAGACCACCGACTTGCCTCTTGAGAAACCTATATGCAGGTCAGGAGGCAACAGTTAGAACTGGACATGGAACAAGAGACTGGCTCCAAATAGGAAAAGGGGTATGTCAAGGCTGTATATTGTCACCCTGCTTATTTAACGTATATGCAGAATATATCATGGGAAATGCTGGGCTGGAAGAAGTACAAGCTGGAATCAAGATTGCTGGGAGAAATATCAATAATGTCACATATGCAGACAACATCACCCTTATGGCTGAAAGTGAAGAAGAACTAAAGAACCTCTTGATGAAATTAGAAGAGCGGAGTGAAAAAGTTGGCTTAAAGCTCAACATCCACAAAACTAAGATCATGGCAACTGGTCCCATCACTTCATGGGAAATAGATGGGGAAACAGTGGAAACAGTGGCTGACTTTATTTTTCTGCTCTTCAAAATCACTGCAGAAGGTGACTGCAGCCATTACATTAAAAGACGCTTACTCCTTAGAAGGAAAATTATAACCAACCGGGATTGCACATTTAAAAGCAGAGACATTACTTTGCCAGCAAAGTTCCGTCTAGCCAAGGCTATGGTTTTTCCATGGGTTATGTATGGATGTGAGAGTTGGACTGTGAAGAAAGCTGAGCACCGAATAATTGATGCTTTTGAACTGTGGTGTTGGAGAAATCTCTTTAGAGTCTCCTGGATTGCAAGGAGATCCAACCAGTCCATCCTAAAGGAGATCAGTCCTGGTTGTTCATTGGAAGGACTTTTATGCTTTCGCTGAAAATCCAGCACTATGACCACCTCATGTGAAGAGTTGATTTGTTGGGAAAGACCCTGATGCTGGGAGGGATTGGGGCAGGAGGAGAAGGGGACGACAGAGGACGAGATGGCTGGATGTCATCACTAACCTGATGGAGATGAGTTTGAGTAAACTCTGGGAGTTGGTGATGGACAGGGAGGCTTGGAGTGCTGCAGTTCATAGGGTCGCAAAGAGTTGAACACGACTGAGCGACTGAACTTAACTGAACTGCTAACTGCCGGACATGCTTATTTTATTCTATAACTTCCAGCAACTTATACACTTTCTAATATTTCCTAGGTCAACTTAACCCATGAAATAGAAGTCAGTTCTAACCCAGGTACATCTCTCTACAGAAACAGTGGAAACCTCTTACAAAACATTAAAATTCTGTGAACATTATCAGTTGATGGGCAATAGAGTTCTTTAACAGTTTCCTTCTCCTGAGAACCTGGGTAGGAAAAGTAGGGTTCTTTTGAAATCAGAAGCTTATTTTCAAGAGGAAGTGGGTGCATCTTATTGCAAAGTTTGACAAAACAGTGTGCCCTATAGCAGTTATCTTAAATAAATATCTTTCTCATACTTCTGGGGATCTAGCCAGAAGTTGGAGGGTCACCAGATTTGCTTTCTTCTGAGGCCTCTTTTGGATGGTGACTCTTCATCACATGGCATTGTCTTCACATAGAAATGTCTCTGTGTTTCCTGCCTGATCTCCATTTCTTGTAAAGAACCAGTCCTGTATACTCAAATATCTACCTATTGGGCCTATTGACAAACAGGGTCAGAAAGAAATTATACATCACTCAGATTTCAACTTCATACAAAGTGCAGAGTTAGGGCTTCAACATACACATTTTGAGAGGATATGATTTATTTCACAATATTGATTTTCTTCTTTTAACTTGTTACTGCTGTATACTAATCTGTCTCCCAAAGTTCACCCCACTAATCAAATCTACCCAACTCAGAATGCAGGTGGTATAAGGAAAATGGGTTTTTGGGGAGTGATACATCTGTAAAAAAGATTGAAACTTTCTTAGTAACCTAGATATCCTCTCCATAAAGTCATGAGGGAAAGAAAAAAATAATTATATTGAATAAGTGTTAAACCATAATGTGATGCACATAAACAAAGTATTAAAATATTGAAAAGTCAAAAGATGTATACTATATACATGTACTAGCAAATCAGTCATTATAACAATCTTAAAGTAATAAGTTTTCTTCAAATAGACCTGATGACAACATGTGTCACGGTTATTTGGACATGAATTAAGCTGATATTCAGGGTAGCCATCAGTGTTTGCTATATATAGAGAGAGCTATATATAGCTCCCTCTCTCTGTATATATATACTGGAAAAGGATAAACTTCTCGTATATACATGAGGGAAGGTGGTTGTGAAATAAAGCACTCTCTCCTCCACAGAACTGAGATATAAGATGCTACTGTTAACAAATACCCACCTGCCCAATATCATTAGGCTAAGCAATGTCAAAGACAGGAGTTTAAATAATAGAGATTTCTATTTCAGAACAGTGCAAGGAAATGGGTAGCTTATTCCTTTAAATACACCGGACTCCTCCAAAGCATTCAGCAAAGCCCACTTATAGGACAGGTTAGTGAGGGGTGTGATTAGGCGTTGCAAACATCTTCCTGTCACATTTTCTGTCAATCACATGTTACGGTCAGGTAATACTATTTGTGTAACCTCTACTGAAATAATTATTGATCCATATTCTGAAAGGAAAAATACCAAGCTTAGCTTTCATCATGCAAGATCCTGGTTAGGAGGAAGGTTTCCCTCTGCAGGCTGGTTATTCTATTTGGGAGGATGCTAGCACCCAGCACCTAGTCTTGGCGCTCCCATCAGTGTCCAGTCCCAGCTGAAGGGGCAAATGTCTTTTCTCTGTGTGCTTCTCTTTCCATGGTGCTCATACCTTGTACAGTCATTTTAATGAGGGAGCCACAGGCCCAAGAGACAGCTGGCCCTCAGTCTCCTCATATTATCCAAATGGGGTGCTGGCTATCATAGACTGTGACCCACGCTGATTGCCACAACCATTAGGTCATGGAGGTGAGGATGGGACATGTTGGCTACTGCTTTGAACCGTGGTGCAGGCCAGCGAGGGGCTCCATTAAGGGCTCTGGGCCTCTGCAATAGACCCTTTTGTCTGTCCTTAAAATTGGCAGTTCACTACCCAACCCAATGGTAGATGGCCTGGAGAGCCCTGGGCAACAGCTGCAATATATATTCTACAACACTCTGGTGAGAGGCTGACTATTCAATTCAGTTCAGTCGATCAGTCATATCCGACTCCTTGGACCCCGAGAACTACAGCACTCCAGGCCTCCCTTTCCGTCAACAACACCCAGAGTCCACCCCAACCCATGTCCATTGAGTCAGTGATGCCATCCAACCATCTCATCCTCCATTGTCCCCATCTCCTCCTTCCCTCAGTCTTTCCCAGCATCAGGGACTTTTCAAATGAGTCAGCTCTTCTCATTACGTGGCCAAAGTATTTGAGTTTCAGATTCAACATCAGTCCCTCCAATGAACACCCAGGACTGATCTCCTTTAGGATGGACTTGTTGTATTTCCTTGAAGTCCAAGGGACTCTCAAGAGTCTTCTCCAACACCACAGTTCAAAACCATCAAATCCTCAGCACTCAGCCTTCTTTGTAGTCCAACTCTTACATCCATACATGGCCACTGGAAAAACCATAGCCTTGACTAGACGGACCTTTGTTGGCAAAGAACTGTCTCTGCTTTTTAATATGCTATGCAAGTTGGTCATAACTCTCCTTCCAAGGAGCAAATGTCTTTTAATTTCATGGCTTCAATCACCATCTGCAGTGATTTTGGAGCTCAGAAAAATGAAGTCAGCCACTGTGTTCACTGTTTCCCCATCTATTTCCCATGAAGTGATGGGATCAGATGTCATAATCTTAGTTTTCTGAATGTTAAGCTTTAAGCCAACATTTTCACTCTCCTCTTTCACTTCCATCAAGAGGTTCTTTAGTTCTTCTTCACTTTCAGCCATAAGTGTGATGTCGTCTGTATATCTGAGGTTGTTGATGTTTCTCCTGGCAATCTTGATTCTAGCTTGTCCCTCCTCCAGCCAGAGTTTCTCATGATGTACCCTGCATATAAATTGAACAAGCAGGGTGACAATATAACAGCCGTGACTTACTTTTCCTATTTGGAACAGATCTGTTTTTCCATGTCCAGTTCTAACTAGTGTTTCCTGACCTGTATACAGGTTTCTGAAGAGGCAGGTCAGGTGGTCTCTTATTCCCAACTCTCTCAGAGTTTTTCACAGTTTACTGTGATCCACACAGTCAAAAGCTTTGGCATAGTCAACAAAGCAGAAATATATGTTTTTCTGGAACTCACTTGTTTATTTTTTACTTTTTTAATGATCCAGCGGATGTTGGTAATTCAATCTCTAATTCCTCTGCCTTTTCTAAAAGCAGTTTGAACATCTGGAAGTTCATGGTTCATGTATTGATGAAGCCTCGCTTGGAGAATTTTGAGCATTCCTTTACAAGCGTGTGAGATGAGTACAATTTTGTGGTAGTTTGTGCATTCTTTGGCACTGCCTTTCTTTGGGATTAGAATGAAAACTGTTCTTTTCCAGTCCTGTGGCCCATGCTGAGTTTTCCAAATTTGCTAACATATTGAGTGCAGCACTTTCACAGTATCATCTTTCAGGATTTGAAATAGCTCAATTGGAATTCCATCACCTCCACTAGCTTTGTCTATAGGCATGCCTCCTAAGGTCCACTTGGCTTCACATTGCAGGATGTATGGCTCTAGGTGAGTAATCACCTCATCGTGATTATCTGGACCAGGAAGATCTTTTTTGTACAGTTCTTCTGTGTATTCTTGCAACCTCTTCTTAATATCTTCTGCTTCTTTAAGGTCCCTAACATTTCTGTCCTTTATTGAGCCCATCTTTGGATGAAATATTCCCTTGAATTCTTTAATTTTCTTGAAAAGATCTCTAGTTTTTCCCATTCTATTGTTTTCCTCTATTTCATTGCATTGCTCGATGAGGAAAGCTTTCTTATCTCTCCTTGCTATTCTTTGGAACTCTGCATTCAAATGGGTAACTTTTAGTGTTATGTATTTCTAACTTCACTAATAATCTAGAACTAAGATCTGCACACCTATATGTATCCTGTCTATTACTGCATCTTCCTTGAAGAGGTTATTAGACCTATGATACAAGTTGGTAACTGAACCATCATGTTCCATTTCCAATAATCTGTGATAACAACTTTCTATTCACTCTTTCTAAATGGAGGCATTTTAACTAAAAACACCACGTGGTTAAAAAGTTTTTTCACCTTGTAACTGAAATATTTTACTTAAGCATTAAGTCCTCAACAGCCTATATATTGCAAATGGTGGAACAATTTACTTATTCACTGTTTGAGGTATAGTTGATTTGTAATATTGTTTTAAATAATTTTATTGGTTTATAGATTTATTTACAATGTGGTTTTAATTTCCATAGTATATCAAAGTGAATCAGTTGCGTGTGTACATAGATCCCTTCATTTTTAATTTCCTTTTTATTTAGGTCATCAGAGCATCAAGTAGTTTTTACCCTATTTTGTCCTGTCTCATAATGTAATTAAAAAAATTAATTTGAGGGTAAGCATTACAGAATACTGGGACTGTTTTTGACATAGACCAATATTAATGACCCATAATCATGCATGGAAGCTGTCAGTTTTCATTCCGATCCCAAAGAAAGGCAATGCCAAACAAAGTTCACATTACCACACAACTGCAGTCATCAATCACCGTAGCAAAGCAATGGTCAAGACAGGCCTCAACAGTACATGTACCATGAATTTTCAGGTGTTCAAGATTGATTCAGAAAGGCAGAGGAACCAGGGATCAGATTGTCAACATTTTTGCATCAGCAAAAAGGGAAGAGATTTTGGGGTGTGGGGGGCGGAATCTATTTCTGCTTCATTGACTACATGAGATCTTTTGACTCTGGATCACAGCAAACTATGGAAAATTCTTCAAGAGATGGTATTACCAGACTACCTTACCTGCCTCCTGAGAAATCTGTATGCAGGCCAAGAAGCAACAGTTAGAAATTGATATGTAACAACAGACTGGGTCCAAATCAGGGAAGGCGAATGTCAAGGCTGTATACTGCCCCCCTTCTTGTTTAAATTATATGAAGTGTACATCATGCAACATGAATGAAGCACAAGGTGGAATCAAGATTGCCAGGTAAATATCAATAACCTCAGATACATTGATAGCACGACCCTTATGACAGAAAGTGAAGCGGAACTAAAAATCCACTTAATGAAAGTGAAAGAGAAGAGTGAAAATGGTGGCTTAAAAATCACCATTCAGGAAACAAAGATCATGGCATCTGGTCCCACCACTTCATGGCAAATATATGCAGAAACTGGAAAGAGTGAGAGACTTTGTTTTTGGGGGGTTATCCAAAATCATTGCAGATGGTGAATGTAGCCATGAAATGTAAAGATTCTTGCTTCTTGGAAGAAAAGCAATGACCACACTAGACAGCATATTAAAAATTAGACAGATTACTTGGCCAACAAATGTCCATCTAGTCAAAGCTATGGTTTTTTCCAGTAGTCATTTATGGATGTAAAATTTGGACTATAAAGAAAGCTGAGCACCAAAGATCTAATACTTTCAAACTGTGGTGTTGGGCAAGACTTTTGACAGTCTCTTGGATTGCAAGGAGATCCAACCAGTCCATCCTAAAGCAAATCAGTCCTGAATATTTATTAGAAGGACTGGTGCTGAAGCTGAAACTCCAGTTCTTTGGCCATCTGATGCGAAGAACTGACTCATTGGAAAAGACCCTGGTGCTAGGAAAGGTTCAAGGAAGTAGAAGCAGGGAAGCCAGAGGATGAGGTAGTTGGATGGCATCACCAATTCAATGAACATGAGTTTGAGTAAACTTGTGGAGTTTGTGACATTGAGCCCTGGCATGCTGCAGTCCATGGGGTCACAAAGATTTGCACATGAGTGAGCCACTGAACTGAGCATGGCTTTGCCCATTAGAATAAGAACCATTTCCCCCGTCAGTCAGTCTCTCCCATCAGGAAGCTTCCACAAGCCTCTTATCCTTATCCATCAAAGGGCAGATAGAATGAAAACCACAATCACAGAAAACTAACCAAA